>NW_027430526.1:0-12876 GCF_044706935.1 Curcuma longa | reverse complement strand
CCGAATCGAATCCTTGCAATTTGACTTCGAATGGTCCGTTTAATTGGAAATAAACCGTGTTTTACTCTCTGCGGCCCAATTAGGGCTAGAATTTGATTGTACAAAATAATTTATTTGTCCTTGGGTGGGCTTAGGATTAGGGCGCAGTTAAGTCTAGTTAAATTTTATAATGTTTAAATCGATTTGATAAAATAATTAAATTAAATTTAAATTAAAATTAAAATAATTATTAAAATTTTACTTGATTTCTTTTTTATAAATTTAAATTTAATTCATTTAAATATTATCAAATTTTTAATTTAAAATTATTTGATTATTTAAATTTTAATATTATAAACTTATTTAATAATTTATTGAGTTTGATAATATAAATTTATTCATTTATTTTGAAACTTTCTTTATTTATATCTACTTGGATGTTGATAAGAATTTTCATAAATATTATTCATGAATATTATTTATAAATATTATTTACAATTTTAGAATGTTGTTCATCAATATTAACAAGTTAAACACGTATGTGTTCAAGTTTGAACGCTTAATTTAACAAGTTGTTTGAGCTTATTAATTTAATTGATCTTGTATGTATTGAACGAACATAAATAAATTCTTAGAGCATCCACAATGCAAAGACGTTATAACGTCTTCCACCTCATTAAAGAGTATGTGGTCCACTGCCACATACTCATTATAACATCATACCTTTTTCACTCACATTTTTATTAACATTAATACTCATTATTTATGGGTCTCACCATCCACTCAATTTTAAAATTTATAAATTTTTAATAAAAATTAAAACTAGTCATTAATAGTCATTAAAATTAACCGTTTATTAAATACATTTAAAAAATAAAAAAAACATGCAGGGTGGGCCAAACTGGCCCACCCCACAGTCGTTTAACGCGTTCAAAGAATTGAACGCGTTAAACGACATTAACGCCCCACATTGCTGTGGGGCGTTATAATGGGGCATCTGAACGTGCGATGAACGCGCGTTACAGATGCCCTTATCAAGCAGAACACAAAATTTATTCATGAATATTTAGTTCATATGCAGTTTTACTTAAAATATTTCACTTCCTCTTTAGCCATTAATGCCCATCCAATTTAATATAGGTGAGATCGTCCCTCAAGTTTGGTGCCACAGTTAAGCCGTAAAAGGGATCTTTAAAGCGTCACTGTTCTATCCTCTACTGGGACATGCACCAACATTGAATTTGGTGGAAAACTCAAATTGGGTGGATGTGGGTTGAAGTACTCATGTGCGAAAAAAGTCTATGAGTTTGCCTTCGCGGAGAGAGTACTCAATTCGGTGTTGGAACGGTCTTACATAAACGACAAAGACTACTGAGGTCGATTGTTGACGCCTTATTGTAGTGCTTTTAGAATTTTCTCTTGGGAATCAATGGAAACTTTCGTGGAACAGAATCAATCACCTCCATAATAGTCGAATCATAATAACTAAAAACCTGAGTCATCAATGATAATAATGAGATCAAGGCATATAGCGAATTAATTTTATCAGATGGGAAGACAATTCTAGAACACTCATGACCTGAAAATGATGTGTTGTTAGCACTTTTAAATTTACTTTGATTATTAATAAAAAAATTTAATAGAACTAAATTGATCGTCTTTAAAATAAAAAGGTTCGAAAAATTAAATAACTAGATTAAAAAAATAATAGATACGAGGTAATACTCATTCGCATCTATGACTTTACAGTTGACAAGAAGGATAAAAATTAATATTTATTTATTATTTTATTATATTTGGGTAGGTAATAGTATTAAATTTTAAATATCATAAAATTGAAATAAATCAGGTGATATTATTTTTATAATTTTAAATATTTTTATTCTGATAAAAATATTATATATGGATCTATATTTTCAATTATATTGTTCATCAGGTCATTTATTATTTTCAATTAGATTTGAAAAATAATTTTAATTTGTTATATGTTATAGAAAAATTAAATTGCTGGGTGATTTTTTTTTAAAGAAAAATATTTAAAATTTAAAGACTTTTTAAAACATGTCATGCTATATGATTCAGATTTATTTTCAGAATAAAATTTGTTAAAAAAGAATAATAAATCTAAATTAAAAATAAATACTAAATTTTATTTTAAAAATTATAATTAATAAAACCTTATTTATACTAATAATATCTGTTTTAAAAAAATTTAAAAATTAATAATTTTATCAATGGTAAAAAATTTATTATCAAAACTTTAATTAAAAAAATAATTAATAATTTTACATCTCAAAAAATTTAAAAAACTAAATTTTATATAAATTTTATTAAAAAATATTAAAACCTCAAATATTTTTTCTACCTAGAGTTTTGAAAACGATTGACGGCTCTGTGCACTAATTAATATTTGTCTAATTGATAGCACATAAAAATTAACATTCTCCACCTTAGCACCTACGATCATCTGTGAAGAGGTAAATCGAGAAACTGCAGTACGACGCAGGAGGGTATTACCTGGCTTCACCAGGATTCGAACCTTTGCCCTCTTCTACAAGTCTACTGCATCGTAATCAACTCAATTATGTCCCAGAAGCTCATAATTGATACTCTTCTTTGCAAAAGGTGGAATTGCCATACACGGTCATGGATCCGCCACCTTTGCGGCCACACGGTCGGTGGACCATCTGTACTGCAATTGGTTACGACGCAGGAGGTTATTGCCTGACTTCAATTGAACCCTTGCCCTCTTCTGCAAGTCTATTGCATCGTAATCAACTCAGCTATGTCCCAGAGGCTCATAATTGATACTCTTGCATTATATAAATGTCGAGAACAATCATTCGATCGATGAAACTTCTTTTTTATTCAAATACCAATTTCCAATCAAAAATTCGGTTAGCAAGTCTGGCAATTAATTATTGGAGCCAGCAAATGAAGGAATAATCTCAGATAAGTTATCAATTTCAATTTACTTTTTTACAAAGGATTATGGAGGTCGATCATATAGGACCGTTGGAAGATTCCATTTCTACAGAAAATTAAAGAAATTATCAATTATATAAATTGTTTTAAATTTTAAAAAGTTAAAAATAATTAATTTGCAATAAGTCAAATAGCAAAAATAGATAGAAATTCTCACTAAACCACCAACGAAGGCAAGACCGAGGATTCGATCACGGTGAGCACGATGGAGGCGGCGACCGTGAGGATGAAGATGCGATTGAGGAAGGGGGGTCTGGTCAAGGTCAAGCTCTCAGACGGCTCGTCGTCCTACTCCTGGCGCTGCGCCTACGTCGTCTCCGGCAACGGCCACCACTATCGAGTCCGCTTCCAAGGGGCCACGCCGCCAGACGCCGTGCCGGTGAGAGTTCCCCGCAAGTTCATCAGGCTGCTGCCGCCCCCGATCGGCCTCTGCGTCCTTTACTCCTGGAGCCCCGGCGAAGAGGTGGAGGCGGTCGTGAACAACGCCTGGTGCCCGGCGGTGGTTACCGCCGTCGGCTCCGGGAAGATCGTGGTCTACCTCTTCGGGATGGTGAGGAAGGTCAGAGTTCGTTCGTGCGAAATCCGGCTGAGGAGGCAACGGATCGACGACCAGTGGACGCTCGTCGATCAGATAAAATTAATCGATCACGTATTGTTATAGGATGATATATCCTAGTTAATAAAACCAAAATTGGGTCCAAGCGAGAAAACACGTTGGATGACCCGACTGATTCCGAGATCGATGTTAGAATTAGCCCTTAGTGTCAATTCGAATTGAGTTGGACTCGAGTTGGAATCAAGTTAACTCAGATTGTGTGAGATTCGAGTTGGACTCAAGTCACACAAGCCAATTCGAATTCATCAAAAAGGGTGGCATGATCATTATTAAAAGGCTGCATGATCTTCCTTAAAAGAAGAGAAATTATATGCATCTCATTATCATGCATGAGATGCATGATCTTCCTTAAAAGAAGAGAAAGATTATCATGTATGATCTTCATTAAAAGAAGTTAAAAAGATCTTCATGCATGAGATGCATGGGAGTTAATAAAATATTAATTTCCTTAGATCACTAAAAGCCAAAAACCCTTCATATCCCATGGTGGGATATAAAAAGGGGTGAGAGGCTCTTGATAATATTCTTCTTGATGATCTTGATCTTCCTCTTCTCTTCTACCTCCTTGGCCGAACTTGATTTGTGGCTAGCACCACAGTTTGGTTCTTCTCCATCTCAGTGTTCGTGTGGATACCGTGGAGGCGCGAACACACTGATCGTGCTGAGATCCGTGAACCTTTGAAGGCAAGAGTTGCTGTCGGGATTGCGAAGGACTCGCATCAAAGGTAACTCGATCATGTAAATAATCGATAAAACGAGTATGTTTTTTCGCATGGATCTTCTGAAGGGATCCTATTTTTCGCTGCGTTATATGCGGTTTAATCGGTTTTTCGCGCATATAGATCCCTACAATCGACGGGCTTCACACCCCAACTGGCTCCGTCCCCAACTTAGTGACCGACTCTATGCCCAATCGATTTCGAGATCAACTAGCTCTATGCCCGACTCAGCGATTGATTTTATGCCCGACTGACTTAAAGACCAATTGACTTCATGTCTGATTCAAACGATCAACTCCATATCTGATTGACTTCGCAGTCGATTGACTCTGTGATGTCCACGACGCGACAGAAGTCAATTCCTAGCCCCACTTCATCATTACCACCTCCCTCATCACCCACTTCCTCATCTTGCTAGATAGCTATCTGAATGACATGTGGAGGGTAAAGTACTCAATAATATACCACCTACTTTATTAATGCAGCATTGTCTTTTACCATATTAAACATGATGACGGGGCCTCGTGAATATTTTACTTACTTTCGATGTGACATCTCCTCTTATGACTTTATATATAATAACCCCATTTCCTGTGGGCTCATGGATAATCACACGCACTCCCGCTTACATACTCCACTCTAAGTATTCATTGTTCTTCTTCCTCTTCATCTTCGAGCAATTAACTGGTATCAGAGTGGCTGACTCAGGGCACCCTTGACCTCCATTTTAACTCTCATTTCTCCTCTTTGAAACTCTATAGGGACATCTTTTTCTCTAGCTGCTCTTGGGATCCATGCGACTCCGACAACCTGGAAGCTAAATGTTCGATGACCAATTTGGAGATGTGTGTGTGTGTATATATATATAGCCGAGGCAATGTCCTCCTCCGTAGTAGTCAACTGCAGCTTCTCGATTTACCTCTTCATAGATGGTCGTGGGGCCGCTGGGGTGGCAAATTTCACATTTTTACTGAAATAATGACAAATTAAGGTCTCCTGAGCATGGTTGAATTTGTTAGTGTGGGATAGACTTCCTAAAATAGATAAAAGTCGAATATCGACGAAGTCGAGGTAATGCATTCCCCATAGTAGCCAACTGTAACTTCTCGATTTCCTCCTCATAGATTATCATGGGGTCCACTGTGTAAGATCGTTGGAGTGGCAAATTCTACTTTTTGCTGAAATGATGATAAATTAAGAAATATATACGCAAAGATCAAAATAATTTGTATACCATAAAAATAATAAGACATTAAAATTTATCACCAATATAATCATTGAATATCTACTCACAATTCACTCAATAAAAAATATATCATAAGTCAAGGGTGACATTAAAATGATTTTAAAATAATTAAGCTAAAAGAACTAGGATAAAAATGTAAATACATAACTGTTTAAAATAACTAACTTTTAAAGCAGAACTTTTTGTATATATGTGTGTTCTCTTTTTTATTTTATGAACAAGTATAACAAAAATAATAAAAATAATAAATTCATTTTTTTTAATTAAAAAGTCCTCCTATCTATCTAAAGGAGTGTTCATGAGGACATGACATATTATATATATCAAAGTATAACAAAAATAATAAATTTATTTTTTATTTAAAAAAATAAGTTTCCAATAAATTTATCTTTAACCACGTTTCGACATGTAAGATTTTTAATTTAATTTTTTTTCAAATTAATCACATTTTATATACTTTAATCATGGATAAGGAAATATCACAAATAAACGAAAACTTAAATATTATTTCCACACAAAAAAAAACTTTATACTCATTCAATTGGCGGATCTACACGGATACGAACAAAAACAAACAAAAAAATAACACATTTACACTCTAGAACATAAAACTAATAAAAGAAAAATCTTCTTGCACCAATTTGCCTAAACACAAAAAAAAAAAAAAAAAAAAATTACGTGAAGGAGCGAATAATCGTTTGATCTCCTTGCGCGTGATGGCGCCGGCGATCGTGAGGACGAAGATGCGGCTGAGGAAGGGGAGCAAGGTCGAGGTCCAGCGGTGGGACGGCCAGTCGTCTTACTCCTGGCGATGCGCCGACGTCGTCTCCGGCAACGGCCGCCACTACCTCGTCCGCATCCACGGGGCCACCACGTCCCCGGCCGCTGCGCTCGAGCGAGTCCCCCGTAAGTTTATTAGGCCGCAGCCGGCCCCGATTGGCCTCCGCGCCCTCTACTCCTGGACCCCCGGCGACGAGGTGGAGGCGTTGGTGGACCACGCCTGGTGCCCGGCGGTGGTTACCGCAGTCGGCTACGGAAAGGTGGTAGTCTACCTCCTCGGGAAGATGAGGAAGGTCAGAGTCCGCGCGTGCGAGCTTCGGCTGAGGAGGCAGTGGGTCGACAACCGGTGGACGCTTGTCGATAAGGTAAATCGATCACATATAGATTCTCAATCAATTAATGATCTGTTTCAGATTTGTGATCGTACGTTATTAAGTTTTAGAACATTTATATATATCGTGCAGGAACCTAGGGAGGCGATAATTTCCGGTGGATTTCCGGCGGCTGCTGAGTCATGCAACGTTGCCGGCCGGCAGAGCAGAATCTTCGAGGAAGAGGAGGAAGAGGAGAGGGGAGGAGTTGTTTTACGAGATTCTAGTTGTTCTTCCTCCGTAGGAAGTTGCAGCTGAGTAATTAATTAGGGTTCATGTTAACTTTTTCAGATTCTCATTATTCTTCCAATTTGATAAATTGTTGTAATTAATTAGCTAGGGTTTCGAGTGTCATTCTTCCATCGTAGGAAGTTGTAGTTGTGGGATCATTCATCATCATCCTTTGATTCATAACAGAATATGATTAATGAGTGCAGTTTTGGCAAACATGCATGCCATCTGTGTTTGATCTCCTTTGTTCGATCGGCATTTTAATCTTCCAAGAACGAAATATCTCTGAATATATAAATTAATTTATTTTGGGGAATCATGTTTTCCAAATTATATTTTCCTTTTACACAAAGGCTTCATTTTCCATTATTAATTAAGGGATGAACAAGTTAATTTATGTATGTTTGTTTGTTTGTTTTAATCTTAACCTTTCGAGGGCCTTTTAGGGTTTAAATGCCATTGTAGGATTTCAAACCCCAAAAATTGATTTAATTTGATCAGGCGACTCCAAGGCTTGTAAAATTGTAAAGTTTCAATGCACCTCGGAGTATAATTGAGTTGGTTACGACAGAACAGACTTGTTGAAATAGACAAGAGGATCAAATCTCAACAAAGCTGAGACAATATCCTACCCTATCGTGGCCAATACCCCGATTTACCTCCTCACCGTGTCGGAACTCAAAATGACGTTCCACTTTTTGTTGAAATATTTACTTGTTTATTTGTTTTAATCTTAATCATTCAAGGGTCTTTAGGGTTTAAATGCTATTATAGGATTTCAAACCCCTAATATTGATTTAATTTGATCATGGGCTTGTGAAATTGTAAAGTTTCAATACAAACAATTATTATTGTATAAAAAAATAAACCATCTACATATATTAAAAATGCGTAAGTTAAAAGTTTTGTGAAAACAATTTTTTTTTTAAAAAATGTACAAATATACAGTACGAACACAATATATAACATGATTAAAAATATTTATTCCTACTATATGGATTGTGTCTGGTGTAATACCACCACATTAAATTCACTAAATTGCTTTCAGAGAGGCAACAAAATATGAACCCTACAAGATGTGAGCAAATGTCACTAGATTTTCTAGACATAACAATCTAAGCTACTGAGTTACTGGATCTGACATCATTCGACCTCCATGGTTGAGGTCGACCAAACAGGCCTCGGTTGACCTACTCCTTACCAGAAGGTTTGACTCTTAAAATGGGTCATCTTGGTTAAACTTTTAGAATGGTAGCAATACAAGGCAACAAAAAATAATAATAAAATGACAATAAACAAATATTATCTAGCCACAAAAGTATCCTCTATGTATATCTTGACCACCAATCATAGCATAGATCATTGATGACCAATACAGGCAAAATTTGCATTCTAATCATAGGAAAGATCATCTACACAACATACATCAAACCATACTCAACAACCCAAGTGCCCTCGTTTTTTCGAAATAGGCAGTAAATGATCAAAGTGTCTCCATGGACCACTTTCGGAGGCACTCTTCTCCTTCTGCAAGTTTTCTAAGAACTCCACCTCCGATCAATTTGACTTTTCATTGAGCCACCAAAAGAACCAATGCAAACTGAACCACCAGCCTCAGGAGCGCCATTTAGCTAAGGTTAAATGCCATTCAAATCAGCTCAAATGAGAAAATTTGTAACCTGATGCGATGTTTGATGGATTGAATTGGGAATTGGTCGAACATATATAGCATAAAGCACGCTGACAAATGAACAAAAGTACATCTTGCACGAAACTTCTTAGAAACATGACCAGCCAGTGAGAATCATATGCCAAAACAGTATGGTCAGAAGGAAACTTAGGATCATTAGAATCTGAGCCAACAGTTCTTATCTGCTAGGATGACAGACTACAAGTTTTTTGAGGGTTGAGGGAGCCTTCTATTTTTCTCTTCTTTGCTGTTCCAGCTTTAGACTTCTTGTAGGTAGAAGTTTCTCTTGAAGCGTTGCCACTCTCCTGAGAAATATTGCAGAACATAAGTTAGAATCCACAGAGGACTCTTAAATGTTTATGGCAGTTAAAGCAAAATGATTACATTGATCCTATGCAACGCCAACGTTCAGACAAGATAGCAAAAGATCCTACCGGCCCTGGGAAGATTTGTTCTTGGCCGATTTAATTTTTTCTATTGCCTAGAAAATTTTACGAGGTGAGATTAACAAACAGTTTAATATAGGGACTTCCAAAATCAACTATTAACAAAGACGAAATCACTAGAAGAGGACAAATACCTTAGCAACTCGATCACTGTTGAATCCATTTTCATTCACCAGAAAGCCCAGAAGACCCTGATAAGAGAGAGGAATACTGTGTAAACATGCCTAATGGACTTATTAGGACCTAATTAATATTCATTACTACCTTCTCATCTGGAGCTATCCACTTTAGTTCCGGAACGTCCATGGTCACATTTGGTTCTTTGAACAAGCGTCGAGTTTCTTGATAAGGCCACTCTTCAGGAATTTGATATCTATAATTATACCAAGTTTTATAAGAGAAACCACAAGGACCACATCAGAATCCTGATGGATCTTAATTTTTACAAAGCTACAACAATTGAAGGTGACGCAACTAAATCTTGCATGAGTGGGGGAAATTGGAGCACCTTTCTTTATTTATGTTCTCCAAGATACACTCTATGCAACTATGTTGACGGATGAGCTTCAAAGCTGTTTTTCCTCCAATGCCTGATAGAGTCATTCGTTTAGCAACATTGCACAAAGCTACAAAAGAAAATTAAAAAGAAACTGCTATGTATATTATGTACAAGTGTTGTGTGACCTAGAGGCCACGGGTTCGAGTCTTTGGCGTGCAACGGTAAAGTTGTTGTCACGTGACCTAGAGGGCATGAGTTTGAGCCTCGAAAACAACCTCTTACAAAGTATGGTAAAACTGTATACAAAGTCTCTCCCCTGAGTCTCTCCCCTGAGACCCTACATGAGCAGAAGCTTCGTGCACCGGACTGTCCTTTTTATGTATATTATGTACATATTAAAAAATATATATTCTAGGGAGAAGAAATAAAAGTCCAATGAATGTCCTACGCACATAAAGATGAGTTCTGGAAACATAGACCATAACAAAAATGCAACCATAGAAAGGTAAGCAACATTATTATGTTTCTGTTGACACAAAACTTCTAGATGCTCAATTCATAAAAAAGGATGACTAGCATAGCCGAGGATGGTATCACACGATTTTAAAGGAGAGTATGAACATGGCGTAAAACTTGGCAATAGAATAAAATTGCTTTTACAGAATGATGCAATTTCAATCATTAAACCCAAAAGACTTGAATGAATCGAATCTCTTTTAGGAAGAATAATAAACGATAGCATAAACAAATCAATAAAAACAATACCAATTAAATAGAAAGGTTGTGGAAACATTTTTGAAAATAGCAACAGAGTTTTTTTTCCTTCAACCAAACAGAGTTAGGGATCAAACATTAAAAATAAATTGAAATTTCCAAAGCATGAAATAACTGTCCAAATCAGTGTTGGATATAGATACTTGGATAATCTCAACAGTGACACTAAGAGTGCACACTCACTAACCCTATTGAACACGTGCAAATTTGTAAAAATAGCCATATCAAAGATTGTGATCACACTCATGTTGAACACTATATCAAGTCCTAGTAACATAGACATGGAAGAGCAACATAAACATGGAACAGTTGCAGCACGGACACCATATTCAACTACACAAGCATTATCATACTAGAGATTTGAATGTACATTAGTTATCAAATTTCGTAAACAGTAAGCAAGTAGAGTACTAGACTTGTATGTTAAACTTGTTGAGTGTGAAATATCTGATATGCAAGTTTACCTTTAATGCTATCACAATAATCACATCCAGAGAGAATGCACAAATCAATGAACTGATCCATAGTGAGTCCTAGCTCTTCAAGAATCTGAAAAGTAAGGATGAGAATAAATACACTAATTCAATTAGCAATAAGCAGAATAATATACCTTTGGAACTTCAAATTCCATCACAGGGATTTTTTTGGAACTAGGATCCATTAAGTGACGGAGAAACCTCGGTGCCCCAAAAGTTAAAGAATCCATGTCTTCTGAGGCAACCGCATACGCCTAGAGATTAATAATAAACAAATATGTTCAGAATATTAAAGTTAAAAAAACAAAACAGAATATGTTACATTGCATCATTTTACCTTGTCACTTTTGCAAAGAGCTGCACATTGAGCTTCTGCTTCACAGGGTGCCTTTAGATCAGAGAGATGAGTTTAGCTTCTAAAACAAGAGATAAAATATTTATATATTAAGCAATTGCATGCAGTTTCAGAAAATGTTGGCATGAGAAAGCAAAACTGTGTCATTTTTAGTTCAAATTCTTGTAGCATGGATAAAGACTTCAACAAGTGAATGTGGACTAGTTTACCTCAATAGTAGGCACACCCATTAGTCTTAAGAGACGTTTACAATCTTCATTATGTTTCTTGGTTACCTATGAAAAAACTCTACAGTAAGCAACTGGAATCAAATTCTTCAAGAAAGTAATATGAAAGTTCTATATATATTTAAAGAAACTCTATGTTACATATGAAGGAAACAGATAATCAGAATGCTAACTTCATGCTGATTGCATCATAGTCAATAAGATCCTCATGGTAATTTCCAATAAAATAGCAATATCAAAGAGTACCTTGACAGTCCTTTTGCTGTACTTTTCAATTCCCTCCAGATCACCAGTCTGCAAACAGCAAAAGTAACCAACTAAGGCAGTAAAAGAAATTCTAGCAGACTAAAGAGTCCCAATAACGGTACTTGTTATGCACAAGCAATGACCTTAATTGCTGTGTTTAAATCCTTAGTTGCATCTTCCCTCTTTGAATATCTAAAGAATAAAATAAGCTTATAGATTATCATTATCTTGCAAAAAACAATGACAAATCTGTAAAGACTAGCCTTTTGGCAAGTTTTTGTCTCTTCAGCTCTGGAGGCTGACCATCAAATACATATCTGCCGTCACAAAGATGATAATAAAACATGGTGGCTGAATGAGAAACCAAATGATATTTAGACATGCAAATGGACTTACACTGGCTTGATACCTGCTTCTAATAATCTGATAGTTCGATTGAACATCCCTTGCAAATGACTTATCAGCCATACCAAATGTCAAGAGTTAGAAGAAGAAATAAACAAGTGCAAAGCAGAGATGCCTCTCAAAACTAGAGAACTTTTAACATTTATCATGGACGACACGATGGAATAGAAGTGTAAGATCACCTTGTAACTTCGCCAGCCTCATTTGTGAGAGTTTCCATGCCAGTTCTTCCGACAACGATCTAGACGCGAGAAAATGGCATCAAGTTATAAATTTGAGAGAGGAAAGTTTGGGTACAAACAGGAGCTAAAAGCTCAACAGCCATTATATAAAACCATATACCCTAACTCGAGAAGAGGATGGCATATCCAAAAGCATTATCCCAAAAAATAATAAGAAAAAAAACGACTAAACATAAGTGATAGAAACGGACAAGGAACTGGTAGATGCTCATGCTGGCGTCGATTGCAATCTTCCGGCCGAAATAACTCTCAAACTTCTGTTCCTTCATAGCTTTCGGAGCGTGGTCCGCAAGGAGCTTCGTCAAACCCTAACAGCAAAGCGACAGCCGCGATAACGACGCCGTGGCAAAGCAAGTGACGGTGACAATCGCAGAGGCATGTGGATGCAAAAGCCTACCTTTATCCCCATGGCGACCTCGACGGAGAGGCTTGGGTGTAGCTCACGGAGAAGAGATAGAGGAGACGGTGATGGAGATGGTGAAATGGGAAAGAAGAGCCGCTATCCTTGGCCTTTCCCGCCTCGCAGACTCATTTCGGTCTCTCGTGATCTTCAACCCCCGCCTTCCTCCCCTTTCAATCCGAAGGTCCA
>NW_027430525.1:0-11192 GCF_044706935.1 Curcuma longa | reverse complement strand
GTAGGAGAAAGGAACAACATCAACCCATATAAGCATAGTCATACAAACTCCTAAAAAGTAGGTGCATGCCAAGGGGAGCATACTTTGGAGCTAGGAGAAAGGAACGACATCAACCCATATATCCAACTGTGACTCGAGTCCATTTGTAATTTATTAAAATGGATCAACTTTTGAAATCTGATAGAAACTTTTACTGATCTTCAATTAAAAAATCCACTAAAAATAAACAAATAAACTGTGGTAAATAGCATTAATATGACTTTTTTATATGACAAACTGTATCAAGTATTATCAAAAGATCTGAACTTCTAATTATCAAAAACTTGTATTGTGTAACCTAAGTAAAATATGACTCTACAAGCTTCATAAGAGAAGATGTACACTACAAAAATAACGACAAATAGCGATCGATTATAATTTGATCGCTGATTTAGCTACCGATTATAATTCGATCGTTAGTTTAGCGATCGATTATAATTCGGCCACTATTTTAGCGACCGATTATAATTCGATCGCTAAATTAATGACGAAATTATAATTGATCGCTATTTAGCGACGAAACTTAAAAATCGATCGTTAATTAGCGACGGAAATCAAATATCGATCGCTAAATTAGTGACCAAATTTATATTGGATTGCTAATTTTAGAGTTGGACGATGCATGGAGAATTTTAGCGAACCTTAGCGATCGAACAATTTCGATCGCTAAATATTAACGACCGAAACTTAGTTCGATCGCTAATTAGCGACTGAAATAGAGTTCGGTGGCTCTATTTAGATTAAATTGTATAGATAGTGAGCAAATGTAACTGTACATTGTGAAAAAATAATTCCTTCTTTCTAAGTCATAATATTTACTTAGTAATATATAATTTTGTTTGCAAACTAAGTGTATTTTAGTGTGCTACCAATTTTATCTAAAAAAATAAATATTGTCATCTTGGATGAGCAACAGTATGTGCATTGCAATCTTACTACGTTGATGATTAAGCCTAATACATAGCAGTCAAATAAAATAATATTAACCCAAAGTTGATAATGTAGATATAAGTTAAATGAACAATTAAAATAAATATTAACACAAGGTACAAATAAAAAAAACACGATAAATTATAATACTAAAAATTAACCAAATTAGCAATGTTAATATAAATTAAATATAATTTTAAAAAATAATTAACTCACAGGTAATAACCCATAAAGATGAAAAGATAGGTTGTCGAAACTTCTAAAGCATTGTAGATGTTGTTCTCGTAAGGATCTAGTTGAGGATCTGATTGGTTAGAGTTCTCAGGTAATAACTGACGAGGAGCTCGCGAAGCATAGTCATACAAACTCCTAAACGTAGGTGCATGCCAAGGGGAGCATACTTTGGAGCTAGGAGAAAGGAACGACATCAACCGATATAAGCATAGTCATACAAACTCCTAAAAAGTAGGTGCATGCCAAGGGGAGCATACTTTGGAGCTAGGAGAAAGGAATGATATCAACCCATATATCCAACTGTGACTCGAGTCCATCTGTAATTTATTAAAATGGGTCAACTTTTGAAATCTGATAGAAACTTTTACTGATCTTCAATTAAAAAATCCACTAACAACAAACAAATAAACTGTGGTAAATAGCATTAATATGACTTTTGTATATGACAAACTGTATCAAGTATTATCAAAAGATCTGAACTTAAAATTATCAACAACTTGTATTGTGTAACCTGAGTAAAATATGACTCTACAAGCTTCATAAGAGAGGATGTACACTACAAAAATAATGACAAATAGCGATCGATTATAATTTGATCGCTGATTTAGCTACCAATTATAATTCGATCGTTAGTTTAGCGATCGATTATAATTCGATCGCAAAATTAGTGACGAAATTATAATCGATCACTATTTAGCGACGGAACTTAAAAATCGATAGCTATTTAGTGATGAAAATCAAATATCAGTCGCTAAATTAGCGATCAAATTTATATTGGGTCGTTAATTTTAGAGTTGGACAATGCATGGAAAATTTTCGTGAACCTTAGTGACCGAACAATTTCGGTCGCTAAATATTAGCGATCGAAACTTGGTTCAATCGCTAATTAGCGATGAAAATAGAGTTCGGAGTTCGGTCACTTTATTTAGACTAAATTGTATAGATTGTGAGCAAATTTAACTGTGGCATTGTGAAAAACTGATTCATTCTTTCTATGTCATAATATTTACTTATTAATATGTAATTTTCCTTGCAAACTAAGTGTATTTTAGTGTGCTACCCCAACTTTATCTAAAAAAACAAATATTATCATCTTAGATGTGCAACAGTATGTGCATTGCAATCTTACTACGTTGATAATTAAGTCCAATACATAGCAGTCAAATAAAATAAAATTAACCCAAAGTTGATAATGCATATATAAGTTCAATGAATAATCAAAATGAATATTAACATGAAGTACGAATAAAAAAACACGATGAATTATAATACTAAAAATTAATCAAATTAACAATGTTAATATAAATTAAATACAATTTTAAAAAATAATTAACTCACAGGTAATAATCCACAAAGATGAAAAGATAGGTTGTCGGGACTTCTAAAGCATTGTAGATGTTGTTCTCGTAAGGATCTGGTTAAGAATCTGATTGGTTAGAGCCCTCAGGTAATAACTGACGAGGAGCTCGCAAAGCATAGTCATACAAACTCCTAAAAAGTAGGCGCATGGCAAGGGGAGCATACTTTGGAGCTAGGAGACAATAAAAAACGACATCAACCCATTATCCAACTGTGACTCGGATCCATCTGTAATTTATTAAAATGGGTTAACTTTTGAAATCTGATAGAAACTTTTACTAATCTTCAATTAAAAAATCCACTAATAATAAACAAACAAACTGTGGTAAATAGCATTAATATGACTTTTGTGTATGACAAATAGTATCAAGTATTATCAAAAGATCTGAACTTAAAATTATAAAAAAGTTGTATTGTGTAACTTGAGTAAAATATGACTCTGCAAGCTTCATAAGAGAAGATGTACACTACAAAAATAACCACAAATAACGACGGATTTAGCGATCGATTATAATTTGATCGCTGATTTAGCTACCGATTATAATTCGATCGCTAGTTTAGCGATCGATTATAATTCGATCGCTAAATTAGCGACGGAATTATAATCAATCGCTATTTAGCGATGGAACTTAAAAATCAATCGTTAGTTAGCGACGAAAATCAAATATCGATCGTTAAATTAGCAATCGAATTTATATTGGGATGTTAATTTTAAAGTTGGACGATGCATGAAGAATTTTAGCGAACCTTAACGACTGAAATCTTTTTCGGTCGCTAATTAGCGATCGAACCAGAGTTCGATCGCTAAAATAGCGACTGAACAATTTGGGTTGCTAAATATTAGCGATCGAAACTTTATTCAGTCGCTAATTAGCGATCGAAATAGAGTTCGATCAGTTGCTCTATTTAGACTAAATTGTATAAATAATGAGCAAATGTAACTACGCATTGTGAAAAAAATGATTTCTTCTTTCTAAGTCATAATATTTTACTTGTTAATATGTAATTTTTTTTGCAAACTAAGTGTATTTTAGTGTGCTACCAACTTTATCTAAAAAAAAAATATTATCATCTTGTATGTGCAATCGCAATCTTAATTACTACACTGATGATTAAGTCTAATACATAGCATTCAAATAAAATAAAATTAACCCAAAGTTGATAATGCAGATATAAGTTAAATGAACAATCAAAATAAATATTAACACGAGGTACGAATAAAAAAACACAATGAATTATAATACTAAAAATTAACCAAATTAGCAACATTAATATAAATTAAATACAATTTTAAAAAGTAATTAACTCACAGGTAATAACCCACAAAGATGAAAAGATAGGTTGTCGGGACTTCTAAAGCATTATAGATGTTGTTCTCATAAGGTTCTTGTTAAGGATTTGGTTAGAGCTCTCAGGTAATAACTGACGAGGAGCTCGCGAAGCATGCATAGTCATACAAACTCCTAAAAAGCAGGTGCATGACAAGGGGAGTATACTTTGGAGCTAGGAAACAATAAAGAAACGACATCAACCCATATATCCAACTGCGGGTTCATTTGTAATTTATTAAAATGGGTCAACTTTTAAAATCTGATAAAAACTTTTACTGATCTTTAATTAAAAAATCCACTAATAATGTGGTAAATAGTTTAATATGACTTTTGTGTATGACAAACTGTATCAAGTATTATCAAAAGATTTGAACTTAAAATTATCAAAAACTTGTATTGTGTAACCTGAGTAAAATATGACTCTGTAAGCTTCATAAGAGAGGATGTACACTATAAAAATAATCACAAATAGCGACGAATTTAGTGATTGATTATAATTTGATCGCTGATTTAGCTACCGATTATAATTCGACCGCTAGTTTAGCGATCGATTATAATTCGGTCGCTAAATTAGCGACGGAATTATAATTCAATCGCTATTAGCAACGGAATTATAATCGATCGAAACTTAAAAATCGATCGTTAGTTAGCGATGAAAATCAAATATCGGTCGCTAAATTAGCGACCGAATTTATATTGGATCGCTAATTTTAAAGTTGGACAATGCATACACTACAAAAAAATCATGAAATAGCGACGGAATTAGCGACGGAATTAATTTCCGTCGTTATAATTAGCGACGGAATATTAATTTCCGTCTCTAATTAGCGACGGAATATTTTTCCGTCGCAAATTTTAATCGGTAGAAAGGTATTAAATATTTTATTATAGAAAGAATTAATAATTTTAATCGGTAAAAGGTAATAAAAATTTTATTATAAAAAGTATTAATAATTTAATCGGTAAAAGGTAAAAGGTATTAAAAATTTTATTATAAAAAGTTTTAATAATTTTATCGGTAAAAGGAAGTAAAGGTTTCGGCCGACGCAACTTAGGGTTTTTCGTGACCGCTTCTCTTCTTCCCGACCGCTTCTCTTCTTCGCGAAACTCCCCCCTCCGACGCGTCTCGCCCGCGCGATCGGCCGGCCCCGGCAGCCAGTCCTCCCGCGCTCGACCTCCTCTGTTCTCCTCCAGCGCTCGCCCGCCCGCCGTCGGCTTTACTCTAGCGCTCGCCTGCTCGTGCCCGGCCGGCCTCCAGCGCTCGCCTGCTCGCGTCGGCTTTCCTCCAGCGCTCGCCCGGCCCCGTCATTCGTCCCAGCACTCCAACAAGCTAAGGTAAAATGCTGATTTGCGCCCATCTTTTACTTGTTTCTTTTATTGCTATTTTATATTTTCTGTTCTTATCAGTTGCTCACTACATGGTCTACATTTGTTTCTCATATTCAATCATTGCTGTTTGACTATTATAGTTAATGTTGGCCTTGATTTATTATTTTAACTTGGTTTATTTTAGATTCTGCTGAGTTCCAATTTTCACTTCTATATGTATTGTTTTTCATTTCACTTCTACAGCTAAAGTTCCAATTTTCAACTTCTGCTTTATCATTCTTGCAGCTCTGAAGATGATCTGCAGCGTCGAGCCTTATCAAAGCTCTGAAGTCTCACCCAAAATCTACACTAGGCTATTGCTTTTCCAAAAATGTAGGAGTTGTAGATACTGTGTGCTCTGAAGACTGTATTAATGATGTATTCAGATATTTCAGATTAATGTGATATCTTTTGATATGTGTTGTATTTTGATATGTTGGTGTATTTTGATATATAGAGAAAAATGTGATTGTAATATTGTATTTATAGATTTTGATATATAAACAGGAAATTCAAAAAAATAAAATAATTTATACTAATAAAATTAATTAATAGCGACGGAATTTATCATTCCGTCGCTAATAACCGGAATTTTTTTTTATTTTTTTCTTAAGATTAGCGACGGATTTTATTAATCGGTCGCTAATCAACGATTTTTTTTTTAATTTTTTTTAAGATTAGCGACGGAATTTATGTTTTTCGCTAATTAGCGACGGATTTTATTAATCCGTCGCTAATCAACGATTTTTTTTTAAAATTTTTTTTAATATTAGCGACGGAATTTATGTTTCCGTCGCTAATTAGCGACGGATTTTATTAATCCGTCGCTAATCAACGATTTTTTTTTTAAATTTTTTTTTAATATTAGCGACGGAATTTATGTTTCCGTCGCTAATTAGCGACGGATTTTATTAATCCGTCGCTAATCGACGGAATTTATTAACGTCGCTAATCAACGATTTTTTTTTAAATTTTTTTTTAATATTAGCGACGGAATTTATGTTTCCGTCGCTAATTAGCGACGGATTTTATTAATCCGTCGCTAATCAACGATTTTTTTTTTAATTTTTTTTTTAATATTAGCGACGGAATTTATGTTTCCGTCGCTAATTAGCGACGGATTTTAATAATCCGTCGCTAATAAACATTTTTTTTAATTTTTTCCCCGTCGCTTATATTAGCGACGGAGTTTATATTTCCGTCGCTAATTAGCGACGGAACGTATAATTCCGTCGCTAATAATTAGAGACGGAATTAAATATCCGTCGCTAATGTTAGAGACGGAATTATTATTCCGTCGCTAATAATTAGAGACGGAATTAAATTTCCGTCGCTAATTAGCGACGGAAATTTGTATTCCGTCGTTAAAGTGACGTCAGCGACCAAATTTTACGCGACGACTGATTTCCGTCGCTGTTCGGTCGTTAACCAATATTAGCGACGGAATAGCGACGGAATTGGTCCGTCGCTATTTCCGTTCATTTTTGTAGTGAGTCATACAAACTCCTAAAAAGTAAGTGCATGCCAAAGGGAGCATACTTTGGAGCTAGGAGCATACTTTAATGACGGAATTTTTAGCGATCGAATATGAATTCCGTCGTTAAATTTAACAACTGAATTCATACTCGGTCGCTAAAATTAATGATCGAATATAAATTCGATCACTAAAATTGCGCGACCGAATATTAATTCGGTAGCTAATATTAGCAATTGAACTCGAATTCAGTGGCTAAATTTAGCGATCAAACTCAAATTCGATCGCTAAAATTAGTAACCGATTTTAAATTCGGTTGCTAATTTAAGCGACCTATTTTAAATTCGGTCGCTAATTTTAACGACCGAATTCGAATTCAATCACTAAATCGAATTCTTTTATAATTTTTTTTATCGATCGTTAATCAATCATTAATCGAATTTAGCGATCGAATTTTCGATCGCTAATCGCGATTAATTTTGTAGTGGTGTATTTTCCTTCAGTAAAATGAAAAATCTTGATACGTCGAACACGGAGTCGTGTGTGCTTCCTGATTACCTTGATAACTGATGAAAATTTTTCATGAGTCACACCACTCACTGTCAAGATTAGTTAAATCGTAAGAATTGAATACTTTAATTTTATATATATATATATATATATATATATATATATATATATATACAGTGGGGCTATTATGGGTGTCTGGTTTGAGCTCCTCCTGCGCGCCCGCTGACGTGGACCGAGCGACGTGGCTGGCTTCGCGTGGGTTTCTGTCTTCGCGTGCGTGGCAACGAGAAGCCGCGGCGGCGAAACCCTGAAACCCAAAATCAAACCCAAATCAAAATCGCGCGATCTAGGTTTTCCTCCGCAGCTCCTCCACTCCGGACCTCCGACCCTCTTCTTCCTCGACCGCCGCCGACAGCGCCGACCCTCCCTTCTTCCTCTCCTCTTCGCGCGCGTGCTCTAAACCCTTCGCCAACCCTCTCTTCTTCCTCTCCTCTTCGCGCGCGTGCCCTAAACCCATCGCCGTCTCTTCTTCCTCTCCTCTTCGCGCGCCCTAAACCCATCGCCGACCCTCTGTTCTTCCTCTCCTCTTCGCGTGCCCTAAACCCATCGTCGACACTCTCTGCTCGCCGTCAACGTCTCGATCCCCGCCTGCCGAAGACCGGGTTTTCTCACGCTGCTCGCCCCTGCTACGCTGCTCGCCGAAGGTCCCGACCATCACGCTGCTCGCCGAAGGTCCCTAACAGAACTACGGTTCCCTCGCGCTGCTCCCCTGCAACTCAACCTCGCGCTGCTCCCCTGCTACTGCGCTGCTCCCTTGCTAGTCCCCTTCACAATCAAGTTCGTGTATGTTGCCTCTCTACTAGCATCCTATTTTTCCCTACATGAGTTTTTTTTTCTGATCAGTAACATCTTGTAAATAGTGAAATGAAGAGAAACATTCTGTGAACTACATCAAATTGCACATCAAATTGTACATGTGTGTTGTTCATTCATTGCTTACTGCATCCATCAGAGTATTAACCCTTGCCATTATGACTTGCTCTAATAGTTCTGATAGTTTCTTAATTTTTTTAGTCACAAATAGCTTTTACAATCAAGGATGTACGAATTATAGCCTATTGGTTCAGTTTGTATTAAACAGTGTGGTATTATTTGTTTCATTAGTATGTTGGCATCTTATGGATTCTATCTGAATTTAGGAATAGTTTCATTAGTAATACCAGTAAACTATATGTGAATTTTTTGTTTTTGTCCTATACTAATCTGTGTTTTACAACATAAACAGGCATATATCAACCTGCTCAGAGTCCCCTAATCTTCGGCAATGGAAGGAAATTACGGTCATGATCAGATTTATATTCCCCAAGTTGCAGATGATCGGAAGCCTAAAGTTGGTATGGAATTCTCATCTCTAGATGAAGCATTTTTGTTTTATAACCAATATGCACGAGAAGCTGGTTTTAGTGCAAGGATGAGCAATAGCAAAAAAAATAGATTACAAATAAAGAGAGTGTATGGAAGAAATTTGTTTGTTTTAAACAAGGTCAAACAGATAAAATGAGGGATCAACAATCTACGGAAAGAGCCCGCAGTGATACTAGAACTGGTTGTAAGTCACATATTTCATTAGTAAAAGAACAAACTGGACCTAATTGGGTTATCAGTAACATCATGGAGAGTCGTGATCATACACTCTCGACTCCTCAAAAGTACATTTGCTTCGCTCACATCGTTATATTTCATCAGTAAAGAAAGCATTGACTCAACAATTTTCTGAGGCCAATGTGCCAACATGTCAACAAATGCGAATTTTTGAGATAGAGTGTGGGGGGCCCGAGCGGGTAGGTTGTACAGAAAAAGATCTTAGAAACTTTGACCAACAACAAAGAGATGAACTAAAGGGTATTGATGCTGAAACATTGATTGAGTTTTTTGCAGCTGAGAAGGAAAAAAATTCAATGTTTTTCTTTGATTATGAGACTGATTCAAATAACAGATTCAGTAGATGTTTTTGGGCTGATCATGTATCAAGGACGGCTAACATTGTATTTGGTGATGTAGTTGTATTTGATACAACATATAACACCAATAAATATGAGTTGATTTTTGCACCATTTGTAGGAGTTAATCATCATCATCAGACAATTCTTTTAGGTTGCGGTTTTTTATGTGATGAAAAAAGTGATTCCTTTATTTGGTTGTTTAACAAGTTCATAGAAGTCATGCCTAAAGGAGCACCAAATGTGATCATCACCGACCAAGATCTTGCTATAACAAAAGCTATTGCAAGACTTTCCTAATACGGTGCATCGATATTGCTTGTGGCACATATTGAATAAATTTTTAGATAAATTACCTCCTTTTTGATTTTCGTGATTACTATCAAAGCCTAAAGAATGTCATTGCAAATTCTACAACGCCTGATGAATTTGAGAAGTCATGGGAAGATGTTGTCAAATGTGCTAACTTACAAAATAATGATTGGTTGTCATTGATGTATGAATTGCGACAAAAGTGGGTGCCAGCCTATTTTAGCCATGTATTTTGTGCTGGAATGTCAAGCAGTCAGAGATCTGAAAGCTCACATGCATTTTTTAAGAGGTACATATCAAATAAGAATTCATTGATTGATTTTATTATCCGTTTCAATAGGGCAGTGAGGCATATAAGACACAATGAATTAGTTGCTGATCATGTTGATATTAATGAGCATCCCAGGACTAAGACAAATTGGCCAATGGAAATTCAAATGGTTAAGGTGTATACAAAAAAGAAATGGTTGGAGTTTCAAAATGAAATTAGTGAGAGCCATAGTTATTATGTGCAACAAGCATCTATAGGAGAAGATTTAGTGATTTATAATGTGATGAAATTTTAAAGTTGTTCTTCTGCCAAATCAAGATTACTCACTCATGACAAACAAAAGGACTACATATCTTGTAGCTGTAGAAAATTCAAGTTGAGGGCATTCCATTGCAGGCATATGTTAGCCTTTTTTCGCATCACACCCAAGTCTTTCATTTACCTGAACAGTATATACTCAAACGATGGACGCGAGATGCAAAGGTTGGAGCAAATTATGTTTTGGGGGAAGATCAACTTTCCATCAATGATCCAAAAAAGTTTTTGATGTCAAGGCTTTCAAGGTTATCCTATAAAGCTTCATTATTAATTGAAGATGCATCTTTGACTGATGAGGGGACATCCTTTTTGGAGGAACAATTCAATTGTATCCACAGCAAAATTCAGAGCATGAACATTAGTAAAACATGCGACATTGGTAGTCAAAGAAAGAATTCCATGGATGGCACCCTTGGTATTATTGATCCTTCTTTAGTAAGAACAAAAGGATGTGGAAAAAGATTGAAATCGTCAAAGGAGAAGGCAACCTCAAAATCCAGGTTATGTCGTGGATGTGGCCATCGGGGTGTGTCTCATGATAAGCGCAATTGTCCGGTTTTGCAGCAAAGGTATGTGCCAATTATTTATATATTTGTATGCTAAATTTATTTACATAATAAATTTAAATAAATTTTGTAAAAATAATGTTGTTATTACCAGATCAACTATAGATGATGATGATAACAGCGACGACACCACAAACGAAGAAGATTTGACTTCTAGATTTGGTACTATACAATTCTCAATTTAGGAAATTAAAGTCGTTGAATTAATTGAGAAATTGAAATTAATAATTGCCTTTATTTTGCAGGTTCTAGTAACATGCCTAGAATTAATGATGAGCACATGTCTTCATGCAATTTTTTGTTTACTTAATGTGGTAGTTGAGTCTGATCTCACCTGTCAAATTTTTGTTTACTTAATGTGGTAGTTTAACTGTTCTCACATGCCTTTATTTTCTTGTTCCTATTTCAGGTATTGTTGTTAGGAATACACTGGTCACTTATGATCGTCAATGAGATTGTATTCAAACCAACTGTTCTGAA
>NW_027430524.1:0-29389 GCF_044706935.1 Curcuma longa | reverse complement strand
TCCAAAGTATGCTCCCCTTGCCATACGCCTACTTTTTAGGAGTTTGTATGACTATGCTTTGCGAGCTCCTCGTCAGTTATTACCTGAGGGCTCTAATCAATCAGATTCTCTACCAGATCCTTACGAGAAACAACATCTACAATGCTTTAGAAGTCCCGACAACCTATCTTTTCATCTTTGTGGATTATTACCTGTGAGTTAATTATTTTTTAAAATTGTATTTAATTTATATTAACATTGTTAATTTGATTAGTTTTTAGTATTATAATTCATCGTGTTTTTTTATTCGTACTTCATGTTAATATTCATTTTGATTATTCATTGAACTTATATCTGCATTATCAACTTTGGGTTAATTTTATTTTATTTGACTGCTATGTATTAGACTTAATCATCAGCGTAGTAAGATTGCAATGCACATACTGTTGCACATCTAAGATGATAATATTTGTTTTTTTAGATAAAGTTGGTAGCACACCAAAATACACTTAGTTTGCAAGGAAAATTACATATTAATAAGTAAATATTATGACATAGAAAGAATGAATCAGTTTTTCACAATGCCACAGTTAAATTTGCTCACAATCTATACAATTTAGTCTAAATAAAGTGACCGAACTCCGAACTAATTAGCTGAACCAAGTTTCGGTCGCTAATTAGCGATTGTTCGATCGCAAGGTTCGATCGCTAATATTTAGCGACCGAAATTGTTCGGTCACTAAGGTTCACGAAAATTTTCCATGCATCGTCCAACTCTAAAATTAACGATCCAATATAAATTTGATCGCTAATTTAGCGACTGATATTTGATTTTCATCACTAAATAGCTATCGATTTTTAAGTTCCGTCGCTAAATAGTGATCGATTATAATTTCGTCACTAATTTAGCGATCGAATTATAATCGATCGCTAAACTAGCGATCGAATTATAATCGGTAGCTAAATCAGCGATCAAATTATAATCGATCGCTATTTGTCATTATTTTTGTAGTGTACATCCTCTCTTATGAAGCTTGTAGAGTCATATTTTACTCAGGTTACACAATACAAGTTTTTGATAATTTTAAGTTCAGATCTTTTGATAATACTTGATACAGTTTGTCATATACAAAAGTCATATTAATGCTATTTACCACAGTTTATTTGTTTGTTGTTAGTGGATTTTTTAATTGAAGATTAGTAAAAGTTTCTATCAGATTTCAAAAGTTGACCCATTTTAATAAATTACAGATGGACTCGAATCACAGTTGGATATATGGGTTGATGTTCCTTTCTCCTAGCTCCAAAGTATGCTCCCCTTGGCATGCACCTACTTTTTAGAAGTTTGTATGACTATGCTTATATGGGTTGATGTCGTTCCTTTCTCCTAGCTCCAAAGTATGCTCCCCTTGGCATGCACCTACTTTTTAGGAGTTTGTATGACTATGCTTCGCGAGCTCCTCGTCAGTTATTACCTGAGAGCTCTAACCAATCAGATCCTCAACTAGATCCTTACGAGAACAACATCTACAATGCTTTAGAAGTTTCGACAACCTATCTTTTCATCTTTATGGGTTATTACCTGTGAGTTAATTATTTTTTAAAATTATATTTAATTTATATTAACATTGCTAATTTGGTTAATTTTTAGTATTATAATTTATCGTGTTTTTTTATTCGTACCTTGTGTTAATATTTATTTTGATTGTTCATTTAACTTATATCTGCATTATCAACTTTGGGTTAATTTTATTTTATTTGACTGCTATGTATTAGGCTTAATCATCAGTGTAGTAAGATTGCAATGCACATACTGTTGCTCATCCAAGATGACAATATTTATTTTTTTAGATAAAATTGGTAGCACACTAAAATACACTTAGTTTGCAAACAAAATTATATATTACTAAGTAAATATTATGACTTAGAAAGAAGGAATTATTTTTTCACAATGTACAGTTACATTTGCTCACTATCTATACAATTTAATCTAAATAGAGCCACCGAACTCTATTTCAGTCGCTAATTAGCGATCGAACTAAGTTTCGGTCGTTAATATTTAGCGATCGAAATTGTTCGATCGCTAAGGTTCGCTAAAATTCTCCATGCATCGTCCAACTCTAAAATTAGCAATCCAATATAAATTTGGTCACTAATTTAGCGATCGATATTTGATTTCCGTCGCTAATTAACGATCGATTTTTGAGTTTCGTCGCTAAATAGCGATCAATTATAATTTCGTCATTAATTTAGCGATCGAATTATAATCGGTCGCTAAAATAGTGGCCGAATTATAATCGATCGCTAAACTAACGATCGAATTATAATCGGTAGCTAAATCAGCGATCAAATTATAATCGATCGCTATTTGTCGTTATTTTTGTAGTGTACATCTTCTCTTATGAAGCTTGTAGAGTCATATTTTACTTAGGTTACACAATACAAGTTTTTGATAATTAGAAGTTCAGATCTTTTGATAATACTTGATACAGTTTGTCATATAAAAAAGTCATATTAATGCTATTTACCACAGTTTATTTGTTTATTTTTAGTGGATTTTTTAATTGAAGATCAGTAAAAGTTTCTATCAGATTTCAAAAGTTGATCCATTTTAATAAATTACAAATGGACTCGAGTCACAGTTGGATATATGGGTTGATGTCGTTCCTTTCTCCTAGCTCCAAAGTATGCTCCCCTTGGCATGCACCTACTTTTTAGGAGTTTGTATGACTATGCTTATATGGGTTGATGTTGTTCCTTTCTCCTACCTCCAAAGTATGCTCCCCTTGGCATGCACCTACTTTTTAGGAGTTTGTATGACTATGCTTCGCAAGCTCCTTGTCAGTTATTACCTGAGAGCTCTAACCAATCAGATCCTTACGAGAACAACATCTACAATGCTTTAGAAGTCCCAACAACCTATCTTTTCATCTTTGTGGATTATTACATGTGAGTTAATTACTTTTTAAAATTATATTTAATTTATATTAATGTTGCTAATTTGGTTAATTTTTAGTATTATAATTCATTGTGTTTTTCTTATTCGTATCTCGTGTTAATATTTATTTTGATTGTTCAATTAACTTATATCTGCATTATCAACTTTGGGTTAATTTTATTTTATTTGAATGCTATGTATTAGACTTAATCATCAGCGTAGTAAGATTGCAATGCACATACTGTTGCTCATCCAAGATGACAATATTTATTTTTTTAGATAAAATTGGTAGCACACTAAAATACACTTAGTTTGCAAACAAAATTACATATTACTAAGTAAATATTATGACTTAGAAAGAAGGAATTATTTTTTCACAATGCGCAGTTACATTTGCTCACTATATATACAATTTAGTCTAAATAGAGCCACCGAACTCTATTTCAGTCGCTAATTAGCGATCGAACTAAGTTTCGGTCGTTAATATTTAGCGATCGAAATTGTTCGATCGCTAAGGTTCGCTAATATTCTCCATGCATCATCCAACTCTAAAATTAGCGACCCAATATAAATTCGGTCGCTAATTTAGCGATCGATATTTGATTTCTGTTGCTATTTAATGATTGATTTTTAAGTTTCGTTGCTAAATAGCGATCGATTATAATTTCATCGCTAATTTAGCAATCGAATTATAATCGATCGCTAAAATAGCGGCCGAATTATAATCGGTAGCTAAATCAGCGATCAAATTATAATCAATCGGTAAATCCTCGTTATTTGTGGTTATTTTTATAGTGTACATCCTCTCTTATGAAGCTTGTAGAGTCATATTTTACTTAGGTTACACAATACAAGTTTTTGATAATTTTAAATTCAGATCTTTTGATAATACTTGATACAGTTTGTCATACACAAAAGTCATATTAATGTTATTTACCACAATTTGTTTGTTTGTTATTAGTGGATTTTTTTATTTAAGATCAGTAAAACTTTCTATCAGATTTTAAAAGTTGACCCATTTTAATAAATTACAGATGGACCCGACTCACAATTGGATATATGGGTTGATGTCATTTCTTTATTGTTTCCTAACTCCAAAGTATGCTCCCCTTGCCATGCGCCTACTTTTTGGGAGTTTCTATGACTATGCTTCGCGAGCTCCTCGTCAGTTATTACCTGAGAGCTCTAACTAATCAGATCCTCAACCAGATCCTTACGAGAACACCATCTACAATGCTTTAGAAGTCCCAACAACCTATCTATTCATTTGTGTGGGTTATTACCTGTGAGTTAATTACTTTTTAAAATTGTATTTAATTTATATTAACGTTGCTAATTTAGTTAATTTTTAGTATTATAATTCATTGTATTTTTTTATTCGTACCTCATGTTAATATTTATTTTGATTGTTTATTTAACTTATATCTGCATTATCAACTTTGTGTTAATTTTATTTTATTTGAATGCTATGTATTAGACTTAATCATTAGCGTAGTAAGATTGCAATGCACATACAATTGCACATCCAAGATGATAATATTTATCTTTTAGATAAAGTTGGTAGCACACTAAAATACACTTAGTTTGCAAGGAAAATCACATATTAACAAGTAAATATTATGACTTAGAAAGAAGGAATCATTTTTTCACAATGCCCAGTTACATTTGCTCATCATCTATACAATTTAGTCTAAATAGAGCGACCGAACTCTATTTCAGTCGCTAATTAGCAATCGAACCAAGGTTCGGTCGCTAATATTAATTTAGCGATCGAAACATAGTCCGATCGCTAAGGTTCGCTAAACTTCTCCATGCATCGTCCAACTCTAAAATTAGCGACCCAATATAAATTCGGTCGCTAATTTAGCGACCGATATTTGATTTCCATCGCTAAATAGTGACTGATTTTTAAGTTCCATCGCTAAATAGAGACCGATTATAATTCCGTCGATAATTTAGCGATCGAATTATAATCGATCGCTAAATAGCGATCAAATTATAATCGGTCGCTAAACTAGCGACCGAATTATAATCGGTAACTAAATCAGCGATCAAATTATAATCGGTCGCTAAATCCATCATTATTTGTGGTTATTTTTATAGTGTACATCCTCTCTTATGAAGCTTGCAGAGTCATATTTTATTCAGGTTACACAATACAAGTTTTTGATAATTTTAAGTTCAGATCTCTTTTGATAATACTTGATACTGTTTGTCATACACAAAAGTCATATTAATGTTATTTACCACAGTTATGCTCCCCTTGTCATGCGCCTACTTTTTAGGAGTTTGTATGACTATGCTTCGCGAGTTCCTCGTCAGTTATTACCTGAGAGCTCTAATCAATCAGATCCTCAACTAGATCCTTACGAGAACAACATCTACAATGATTTAGAAGTTTCAACAACCTATCTTTTCATCTTTATGGGTTATTACCTGTGAGTTAATTATTTTTTAAAATTATATTTAATTTATATTAACATTGCTAATTTGGTTAATTTTTAGTATTATAATTTATCATGTTTTTTTATTCGTACCTCGTGTTAATATTTATTTTGATTGTTTATTTAACTTATATCTGCATTATCAACTTTGGGTTAATTTTATTTTATTTGACTCCTATGTATTAGACTTAATC
Organism: Curcuma longa; assembly: GCF_044706935.1. Taxonomy (NCBI): domain Eukaryota; kingdom Viridiplantae; phylum Streptophyta; class Magnoliopsida; order Zingiberales; family Zingiberaceae; genus Curcuma; species Curcuma longa. Next base: position 23,834 of record NW_027430524.1, on the reverse strand, counting down.
ACGTAGTAAGATTGCAATGCACATACTGTTGCACATCCAAGATGACAATATTTCTTTTTTTAAGATAAAGTTGGTAGCACACTAAAATACAGTTAGTTTGCAAGAAAAATTATATATTAACAAGTAAATATTATGACTTAGAAAGAAGGAATTATTTTTTCACAATGCACAGTTAAATTTGCTCACTATCTATACAATTTAGTCTAAATAGAGCGACCAAACTCTGTTTATTTCAGTCACTAATTAGCGACCGAATCAAGTTTTGGTCGTTAATTAGCGATCGAATCAAGTTTTGGTCGCTAATTAGCGACCGAATCAAGTTTTTATCGCTAATATTTAGTGACCGAAATTGTCCGATCACTATTTTAGTGATCAAACTTTGGTTCGATTACTAATTAGCGACCGAAACAGAATTTAGTCGTTAAGGTTCGCTAAAATTCTTCAGGCATCGTCCAACTCTAAAATTAACGACCTAATATAAATTCGGTTGCTAATTTAGCGATCAATATTTGATTTTCATCGCTAAATAGCGATCGATTTTTAAGTTTCGTCAATAGATAGCGATCGATTATAATTCCGTCGCTAATTTAGCGATCGATTATAATTCCATCGCTAATTTAGCGATCGAATTATAAAATTATAATCGGTAGTTAAATCAACGATCAAATTATAATCGATCGCTATCTGTGATTATTTTTATAGTGCACTATAGTATGTCGTAGCTGATATTCAAATCGTGAATACTTGATAAACTATTGGACATATTGTTGTTGTACTATACATTTTGAGTGTTATATATGTTAAGATCGAACCGTGTCAATAAATAGTTGTCGAAACAAGCGAGATCGAAGAACTCCATAGTGTAATCAAGCGAAAAGAACATCTATAACTTGCACTATTTTATCAAGTATTGGCAACCAAACGATCTTTAAATCTACTTTGTCCCGAAGTTTTATGTTGTTCACAAAATAAAAACTCGTATAATATTATGTCTGTTTTATATCCTGCTATTTAAGTATTATTTGCATCGAATAGTTGACATGTATATACAATGACTAGATATAATTGTCATACCTGACTGTAACTATATATATGACTGTCAGATATATAGACGTATATTATATGAATTAATATATATTTATATTTTAAATAAAAAATATTATCAATAGTATACACTGTAGTGAAACTATATATTACTTGTTTTTAAAATGCAATTTCAAAAATATTATTTAATATATAAAATTTCAGTTATAGGTTTCAAAAATGTATATTATCTATATTATAAAACATAAACCTACGCATAAGGTGTTTAATCTTTTTGCTTCAACGCTGACGCTAACTCTTTGTTCTGAAACTTTTGAAAACAACCCTACAGTTTGGAGCGTCCTTTTGCCTTGATGTTCTAATGCCTCTTCTGCAAACAGTTAAATAAGAACAGACAAAGCTGGATATCTAATGCCAATTGAAAAAAACTGAACAAGACTATACATGCCTTTACGATCAACAGTTCAACAAGTTGCCTGTTTCTGGGATCTCATGAAGAGAATTTTTATTAGCAACACTGCGAATGTTACAATGGCACAGACAGTAGTAGTCTACTAACTACTTACAAGCTGCATCACACAACCGAATTTTACTGCTGGGGCTGCAAAAATTTCCCACTTGTTCTGCTTCCAAATCAGCGGCTGCTGCTATGTTCGCCGGAGTTGGACTTGTCGAGGATCGACCACATCACCTTCACGTCATGGTAGGAGCAGGCCATCACCTCGCCATGCAGAGTCATTCTGTACCTCTCGTGCGCCGCTTCAGCTACAGTATGTGTTCCTCTATCACTACTCAATAAGAAAACAGAAGAGCAAATTAACAAGTACTGTGAACTGATTAAAACCTGGCTGAGGTTTCTTCTGATCTCTGGGTGGATTGATGGTAGTGCATGTGCAAGCCTTCCTGAAGGGGGTGGTGATAGTGCGCACCCATGAACCCATTACTGAGCTCATGGAGCTACTCTACAGTCCCTGCTTGTGCAACTGCAGAATGATGAGATATATATATATACATCTATAGAGGTAAGAGTAGATTCGAGGATGAAGAGACCACATAGATCATTTAATTATGTGATAGCTAGTCAGAAGCCTATTATTCTTTTTTAAATGATTCATAGAATCAGATATGCAGAAAAAGGGGTTTGGGGACTTGCAATTGGCATTTAACAGGCATGGTTTGAGGCATTGAATAAATTCTAAGATCCTTTTTCTTTTATTCTTTAAGTATTTAAATTAGTTTTATCCTCGAGAGAGCACGTTGCCTCCATGTGAGTAGCCACCATCCCCAGCCTGTGGAAGAGCAGAAAGAAGTAGACATTCTACATTTTTTATGTATACATATCAAGATGGATGATATAGATGTTGCGGAATAAATACAGAAAGCAGAAGATATTCTAGTTTTTTATGTACATCAAGATGGATAAAATAAATGTGAAAAAAAATTAATGGAAAAGGACACTTCTGCCTTGTTTAGAGGTACCCTACAGGGGAGGGCATGGCATAGTGGTTTACAAGTCTTCATCCACTCAAAAGGTTTGGCATGATTGAGGACAGTAATACTTTCTATGCAGCAGACTGTTAAAGGAGAATGTAGAAGGATGGTTCAAAGTACATTCATAGCTGAGGGAAAAAACCACTGAAACAATGGTTTGAAGGACCACGGTATTTGACCTGAGTGGTTTGGGTATGACTTCATATAGCCATGAACAATATTTTAAAAACAATTAAAAAATCCAAAATGGCACGTGTAACCTCCTTAATCACACTAGCGACTGAATCTCACAGAAACCTATTCAATCAATGAAAACGTGGGAAGTTACCCTTGTTCTTCTGACCCACTTTTAGTCTTTTACTGTTTTCTATAAGTAAAACTTCAGAAAAAGAATAAATCCAACATGCAAATAAAAGTAGCATGAAACTCCACTTCTGGCTGTTAGAAGGGCTGATCGAACGCAATCGACAACTTCTACACAAGTAACGACATGGATCGAGCTATGTAGTTAGGCTGCAGTGTCCTGGTCAGCTGAAGAGCACTGTTGGGTTGCAATTTCATGTGCTCATAGGATTTCATTCATACTTTCCTTCACCTATATGACCTATTTAGAATTATCAAGGTGTCTTTTTTCCCCTAAAATTTCAAGAACATTTTGATGGACCACGCCGAGTCAAAGATGGAGGATAAAATTATCGTACAATTTTTTTATATATTTCATTCATGTCCTTGTCCTTACCTAGTTACCCGCACTGACCTGGGCTACCTTGGACCAAAAAGATATTTTTAGAAAATTACTTTGGTGTTATGTAAGTTAAATTGAAAACGTAAGACCTCTGTACTATCCTACATGCTTCTATGATTCCATTTGTGTCCTCACCAAACTGTTCTCCACTTCACTTTTCTTGGGCCATCAAAATATTTTTTTAAAAACATCTTGATATATTCAGATAGGTCAAACTACTCCATCATAGTCGCCCACATGCTCTGAAGATTTCATGCATTTGACATGTCTATGGCTATCAAGTGACTTTTGTCCAAGTAAAAACATCTTGATGGCTCTAGATATGTCAAACTAGGAGATTAGAACAACCATATTACCTCATTAGACACTTCATCTAACCTGTCTATGCCATCAAGGTGTTTTTATAAAAACTGGTTTTAGATAGGTCAAACTGAAAAAATAGGATACCAAAATACACATACATGCTTTTAGAACACCCATGAAGAAAAGAAGTAGAGTAATCGTAGTGATCATCCTGCAGTTAGTAAAGAAAAAAAAAAGCTAAATGAGTAGAGTGAACTTATGCACCTGATATTGTGGAAAGCAAGCAAGATCGTAGCGTATTTAGGAGGCTTTAGTCCTTTGATAAACTTGGGCAAGATGTTGGAAAGTCTGGTGGCAACCTGAGCAAGTGAACGAAAACCAAGTGTGAAATCAATATTTGGTGAAAGGTGATGATGTGCGACGTAGATAAAATAAAATAGGTGTGTGATTTGGGAATAATTGAAACCTGTGGGCCCAATGCGAAATTTGCCAAAGTAGTTCAAATTACGTTCATAGCTAGGGGGAAAACACTGGTGACTTAGACACTGTAGCCATACAATGCTTTAGGAAAATAAGGGCAACACACAATCTATACATAAATATGTAGTTGTCATAGCCTCTATCATTAAGAACCTAATAAGAAGAGTAAAATTGTTTTAGTCAAATATCAATAGACCCTTCTCCGGAATCCCGCATTGGTAAGAACTTCTTGCACTGGACTGCCTTTTCCTTTTTATCAATTTTGTTCTTTGAATTATTGCAAAAGGTTAGCCACCAGACAGTTATCTCAACCTGACCAGGAGCAACATAATTTGGAGTGCCACAAATAGTATGAAACAAGTCATCATCTTGGAATAAACACCAGTGAGATTCAAAGCTTCTATAAAAGTTAGATGAAGATAAGGAAACAAGTTACAAGGTACTAATTGAAATTATCAACTAATCAATGTGAAGTTACCCTTACTTGTGATAATGCACTTAATCGGAAGTCTGAAGCTTTCAGGTTACTGTTGGCATCTAGCAGTAAGTTTTTCGATTGCAGAAATGCATTTAACACGATCAACATTGTTCAAGGACTTGAACCATTCATCATCACAAGTATGTATGTGGTTTGTTTACTTTCAGATTGTGATGGTAAACTCCCCTGCTATTTCAGTAATCAACCACATTGATAAGCTGATGGAAATATCTTCAAGCTTTGTCATCCCTCATCCGGCCATGGTTTTCGTACATGACATTATTTTAGAGCACATTAGTGTAAATGATGAAAACCACAACAAACTAGGGTGAGAAATATAGTGGTAATAGTTTGATGGTTCACATTATAAGAATATATGTAGATTGGTTGGTTTCTTTTCTAAGAACTCATACTTTTGGGATAAGTTGTCAGCTAATAAGATTTAATATGATCTCAAAGAAAGATTCTATGTTTGAATTCCTTAGTTATGGTAATATATACTCTATCAATGTCTGTTGGGCTTGGATTTCTTGGATCATAAAAATCTTTCCACCTAAGACATGAAAAGAGTGTTAAGAATAAAAAATTATAGATTAGTCTCTTTTCTGATATCTTTTTTTTCAAAATTTGTCAATACGCTCTCCTCCTATAGCAAATTCAAGTACAATGAAAATCTTTGATTTTCTTCCCACCACTTGAAATAGGTAAAACACTCATAATTAGCTATCTTAATACACACTCTCTTGAACAGGGAATTGAAAGAGACTTCTTATTCCCACATCCATGTGTGTTTATTGCCTAGTCGTCGACTTAGATGGAAAGGTCCAAGAACCAACTTTGGATGCATGGAAGCAACGATAAAATCTTAGATTGATGGTAAAAATTTGAAATTATAATGACAACACCAAAGTGTCATACTTAGTTTTGTGGCACAATTTAATCTTTTGAACATCATAAACAAATAAATTTCAATTAAGTAAGGTAGAATGCGTAGACCACAAGACTCTAATTGATAATTACTTATCAAATTACAGTGACATGCCACCAGATGATAATTAAGACGCCTCATGACATAGATGGCATGAGGGGCAAGCAAAGTGAAACTGTGCCACTTTCTCAATTAGGATAATATTTCTAAAACTATCAAATAGTGAAATTAGGAATAAGGTCTACCTATTAACACATTACCACAAAAGTGTAAGGATCAAAGGTAAATTAGATGTCATGGAAAAGGCTTCTAAAAGCTACCTCATAGATGCTGACAAAGAATTTACAGTTAGTGAACTTGAAATATGCCAGAAACAATCGAGGAAGACTTAATAAAGTTACTTCTCGGTGACACTAAACAGAAAAAAAAATTACATCTTAAGTTTTCAACTGCCTAAAATTAGCACAAAGGCTCCAAAAAAAAAGTTATGCAGATGTTAAAAAAAGAAACTTAACACATAAGCAAGTATAATTTCTTTTGAAAACTGTAGTCACTTGTTCAACTAATTTGTGTTTGAGAACTTTCTCCTTTTCAAGAATCTTGATAAGAACAGGTCCTCCACTTACAATATTCCTTCCAAAGTTAACCTTGGCAAATGCACCTTCCCTGATCGTGCGCCCCAACTCATATTTACCAACTCACCGCTCAATCTTGGTTATTCATGCCTTATCTCTTGCGGAGTGTTCCTTTAATAACTATAAGAATATCTGCTTTTTTTTTCTAGTGTATGTCAATGCCTGATCTCAATTGAAATCAAGATTAAAGAGATGAGCTAGTTAATCGACGACTCCGCCAACTAAAACATGCTGCAAAAGTCCTAATCAAGTGACAATCAACTTCAAATTACTTACTTACGGTTCAATTATCCATGCTTGTGCTCTCTAATTCTCGAAAGCACACAACGATCTCTAGCTGCTGAAGCGATTTCACGAAGTGAAGTGCGCAGAAGCCATTGCCGGCCCTCCCGTCCCGCCGCGACATTGACGGCGACGAGTTCCCGATCACTAGGTATCGCCTCGCCCGTGCAAAAGGCCAACCCAAGCCCATTAATAACGGGCCGACAAAGCACGGAGGCCCAATCAAAGTTGTAATAAACGGAATAAAGAAATCGATTTTCAATTTTCAGAATATTCTATTAAAATTTAAATTCTGATTGTATTCTCTTAAATATTTTACCACCGTAGAGAGAAAGATAATATTTTCGAATTAAAAAAATAATTATTGTAAAAAGTCCAAAACGTGGATTATAAAAAAGTAATTATTAAAAAAAGACTGAGCATTATGAGTAGATTAATCATATATGTGAAAAATTAATGGCTCATGCGAATCAAATTATTATATACTACTTTAATTAATCAATTGCCACGTGGATCTCATTCATATATAATAATACATGTTCCATGCATCAATGAATCACTATCTTAACCACTAAATAATTAACCATTAATTAATAATTAATTAATGGCTACGCTGTCTGGAAATGGTTGGTCATGTCCGTCTCCGTTTTCGAAACGCTGAGAAACATTTTCATCAGTGGAAACTTATAAGAAACGGCTGGTCCATGTCCGGCCTGTTCTTCTTCGCCGACTCATCCTCGTCCGTCTCCTCGTACTCATCGATGTCCTCCTCTCCCCATGCCTCATATATGGCCCCTCCATCGGCACCACCAAGGAAAGCTTCCTCCTTTACGACCATCCCTTGCCGCCACCGACGCTGCCGCTGCCAACGAAGAAGGCCCAGGTCGTCGGAGACTCCCTTCCGTCTTGGCACCGGCGGCCAACCCTCGCGTGCGACGTGGAGAAGAAGAACAGGGATGAGGCGGACGACGCGATCAAGAGATGGAGAAAATGAGAATCGCGATTTGGGAAATGCCTTAATGGGTTTGATAGCTTCTTAACGGATCAAATGGTTAAGATCCAATAACATTATCCAATAAGCTATAAATCCAATACCCTTTAACCATTAATCCTTAAGTAATTTGGGCGACTTCTTGGGCTCAATTTAATTGGTCTTTAATTAGGCTTTGACGTTTCCAAAATCTAGAAACTTTAACTATTACCCTTTTCCATTTTCATTTTCGAGTTTTCTGTTTTTCGTCTCTAAATTTTCAAACAGCATAAATTAATGGTCGAATAGAATAAGTGATGCCTCATATTTTAAAAATTAAATTAAACATTTAATTTGCATCTAAAAATTATTGTACGATAGGTCAACGAGTTGACCCGAGGCCTAATTCAACGTAGCTCCATAACGCCTCTAATATTGCGTGGTTTCTATCTCTTAGCCGATCCATTTCCATTTCTATCCAAAAAAATATAAATAATAATAAATAAATAAATAAATACAAGATGGCACATGGCTCTCCCTTGCACACTTCTTCCTCCGAACGCCCTCTTTCTTCTTGCCTTTTCTGCCTTCCTGTCCCTTGCCTACGTTCAGCCGGGCGATCCCTCCCCCATTGCCTTTTCTGCTTTCCGATCCCTTGCCAACCTGTTCCTCTATATATACTGCCACAGCGCATTCGCTATTAGCCCAACTTGGTTTAAGGATTTGAAGAAGAGGTCGTTTGCCTACTCTGATTTCATGGAAGAAGCGCAAGGTGCGGCTGAATCATGTTGCCTTTATTCGGGCTGCCTTAGCCCTGTGTTCGCATGTTGGGTTTTTTGAGATTTCAATTTTTTATCTTGGTTCGCTTTTCACGATCGGTTACAAATCGTAAGTGGCCTCATTGGAGATCCCGCTGCGGGATCTTCCTGGAAAGTCGCCGCCTTTACGCGGAAAGGATCGATCTTTACGTCTCGTTATTGTTTGCTTTCATCGTCTGTCAAAGCTATCGGTTTATGCTGAATTTTGTTGACAGTTCTGATTCTGATCGAAATTCTTCCCATCTTACCGCTCCTAGAAATTGGTCTTAGAATTCATCCTCATTTACGAAGAAATTTTCCCCTCCGGTTTCGTGTTCTCCTTCTTGAAAATCAGCCGGGTAAATGAGATATCTGTTTTTTTTTAATTTTTGTTTCTGGCACCTGTTAAAAATTTCGGCCCCTTTTTTTGGTAATTGGTAGGTTCTATTTCAGGATTTTTTTTTATACTTCAATTTCCGCTGATATTCAAATCCGGTTCTTATTCTAATTTTCGTTCTGAGATTTTAGCTTTTAGCCCGACGGTGTGTTTAGGTCACCAAGATTTCAACTTCTCTGGTTTTCATGCCCATTATAATCTAAAATATAGTGGTTTTCAATCACCAAGTTTTATTTCGTTTACCATATGTTGGTTTTTTGATTTTGTATACACTTAGGCATGACTTAATTCATTAGGGGTGAAATTGATTTTTTTTTTCTTTCTGTGGTGTATGGTGGGACTGCATCTTTTTCACTGTCTACCACTTCCACCCTAGATCTTTGTATAATTAGTTAAGTACTTATCATACTGGCACGAGTTGTTTGTTGTTTACTATGCTCATTTGCGTTGTGGTTTCAGTGGTGGAGTCCAAGGATGGGACCATCTCTGTGGCTTCTGCATTTTCAGGTCATCATGAAGGTAATTGATTAACAGCATCTTTCTATAGTACAATGGAGGACTATGGGTGCTCTCCTTTTTTTGTTTGTTGTTTTTCTTTTGAAATAAAATACATTGTATAATTTTGACTGACAAAGAGGAATTATGGAGAAATTGAAGAGATGCATTTAGATTGGATTATAAGAGGAATTATGGAGAGTTTTGATAGGAAAGAAATAATAGAAATTGAGGGAGAATTGATCTCTACCGTTGTGTTTACTCTCATGAAATTGAGTGGAAAAAAAAGGAACCTAATTCCTCTTCTTTCTTCTCTGTTTAAGAAGATACTATAAGCGAGGGAATGCAATTTGTTTTGCTTTCTTTTCCACAACATACTAGAGGAGACTTTAATGTTAATTAATGAAAGGATAGCAGGTTAAATGGAAATGAAATTAGATGATAAAATAGTTGACGGGAGAATTTAGGATTAAATATATTAAATTTTACTTAGTTTCCCCCTTTTTTTTGACAAAATGCAAAGAGGAATTATCGAGAAACTGATGAGATGCATTTAATTGGATTAAAAGAGAAATAATGGTGGAGTATGATAAGGAAGAATTAATGAGTGTTGTGAGAGGATTGAGAGGAGAATGTGATGTTAGTCAATGAAATAAGGTGGATGGATGGATAGCATGGTAATTGGAAATAAACCTAGAGGATAAAATAAGTAAGTGAATTGCGGAGGGTGCACACAACAGTGTGAGCATGGTAAAGGTGGTGTGATGAGAGGAGGCAGAGCAGGGAGGAGATGTTGTAGAGGAGGGCCTAGAGGCCCATGAGTGTGGGGCAAGAGAAGATGCAAGTGTTCACATTCACAGGCATTGAGATCAGGGCCATTCGACCATTACTACCATATGATGAGGAAGAAGAAGATATGACAAGGGGAGGTGAAGGTGGGAGGATGAGGATCATTGCAGCAGAGGGCTTTGAGATCCATGAAGGTGGGATAAGAGAAGATGTCAATGTTGGCATGAGATTGAGGGGTATTCAACCACTGCCACTCTGTGACAAGAAAGAAGTATCACATTTGATCCGTTGTTTAAAGCTTGTTATTTATGTGGTCAAAAGTATTTTCTACTTTTAATGGCCAAATTAAAAATATTTAATGCTTTTTTCTTACATTGTTTTTAAAGGAGGTTTATTAAAGCTCGAACATTGGATTGTTTTTTTTAAACATCTCAGATTAAAAAATGCTTTATTCAGCACAAAAAAAAAGAAGATAAAAATGGAGGTCATTGTGACAATAAAGAGATGGGAACACAAGAGTTTGTAGAAAAGGAGAATGGAAGAAGGATAAAAGTGTCTCCTGTTAGTACCCAGTGGAGGTTTGATATGTGGTCAAATAAGTCTGAAATTAAGTCTGTATTATGTTTGATGTGTCTGTCTAAGTGTATAGGGACTTAAGATAACACACGTATTCCAGATGATGAACCTTGGCAGAAGATGCAAGTGAGCAAAAATGATGACACGGGAAAGGAGTCGACGGGCTCCATGTGAGGAGCTGCGGAAGAGTACTTTGACGGAACTAGAAGGGCGCATGAGAATGAGCTGGAAGGGTTCGACGCATCCGAGGGACGAGAAGTCAAAAGGAAGACTGTGCAAGGCGGCCACAACAGAACGGAGGAGAAAAATGATCAATCCAAGGTTGTCCATTCCAAGCACTCATAGCTAATCCAGACGCTTAGAATCTAGGAACCTGGAACAACTCCAGGCGCTCGAATGCCCATTCCAGGTCAGCGCGAATTGTTGCCGAACGGATCAGGGTGATATCCACACCGGCAGGTTCTAGGCGCTTAGATCCCTTCCAGGCGCTCGGAAGGTCTAGAGTCGTTAAATGGACCGTTTCCAAGTGGATGATGTTTCGACGAGTCCAGACGCCCGAAAGTGCAATGTCAGCACAACAGTTTGATCGCGATGAAGACTATAAATAGACTGAAGCTTGAAGAAGAAAAGATACACACATTCGAATTCACTTCATTTCAGTCTTTTTAGTTCTTATACTCAATTACTATAAGAGGCTTCTCCGCCTTTGGATCGTTTTCAACGAGGAGATTATAGTGGAGCTTTCATAGTTCTTGGACTAACAACCCGAGGGTTGTAACCAAGTAAATTCGTGCATCATATTTTTCATATTATATTTGTGTATTTAATTAGTGTGTGTCTTGTTAAAACATTAGCAAGAGAAATTGAGATTTTGATTTGCAGATTGCTATTCACCCCTCTCCTCTAGCGATCCGAACCATTTCCGCTGCACCAACATCTCCTAGTTAAAAAGTTTGTATTTATATTTGTGTAAATGGTCATAGTTGAAAAACAGTGATTGTTTTTATCAAACTTGCTCATAAATGATCATATGGAAGGATTTACAATGATCATAAAAATATCTAGATAAATTCGTATGTTATTTTTAAATATTATTAGATTTTGATTTAACATTTTCAATATTTTATATTAGTTTAGATTTTATAATTTACTGCACATCACACATGTTTATATTATTTTGTATTTCTTCTTTTGGTCGTATGATACATAATATACAAGGAAAGATCTTAGTCAGCAGCATGTTATTTTTCACTTTCTTTCCATTGCCTTTTTTATGAATATTTTCTTCTCACCCCATTATTTTTTGTGTATTATGGTGTTGTTTCAAGCAGTTGTCCAAGATAGAGATCATAAGTTTTTATCGAAAGCTGTTGAAGAGGCATATCATGGAGTTGAATGTGGTGATGGAGGCCCTTTTGGTGCAGTTGTTGTTTGTAATGATGAGGTAGTGGTAGGTTGTCATAACATGGTTCTGAAGCACACAGATCCTACCGCTCACGCTGAGGTCACTGCAATAAGAGAGGTAAGAAGATTAGATGGTTTTAAACTGTTTACTAATTCTTCAAACTAGTTTTGCATCCTTGGCAAATCTGAGTCGCATATTCAGGTCTATGCTATCCAATTCTTTGCTTATATTTCGTATGAGAAGCTAATAGCTCACTAGGATATCTAAATAGTACAACAAAAGTGTCAACATTATCAAACATCCACAAATAATGAGCAATTCCTAGTATTTTGATATTATTCAATTTGGTTATGTTGACATGCTACTATGTATGATTCTCTTAGCTGTTAAGTTAGACTTTGAATTGTTATGTTGGCATATATTACTCACTGCGTTTTAAATGATATGCAATCTACATGTTTCTAGTGACGAAAAACAGTAGGTCTTTCTTAGGCTAATACAAATAGATTAAAACTTGGTTTTTCATTGAGGGCTAATGGACCTTGCTAGATTTGATTGAGTTTTTGGAAGTTATTGATAGTCAGCAGATCAACCTTTTTCCTTGAATGACATCTTTTAGCAAAAGAAATACATAGCTAATTATGTAAGGCATACTTAAATGATTTTCTTCCATCTCACATTGAGGCAGATTACAGCTTATCAACTTTTGGCAGTCTTATTTAGTTCCTTTGAGATAGTAAGCGTTGGAGTATCTCAAATGGACACAAATTGGAGAAACAAAATAAAACACCAATTTAATTTCTTTATTTTAATTTGAAGTAACCTCCTTATAGTATTATTTTTATATCATCATTTATTCATTTTCATTGCATTCTATTTTGTCGGATTAGCAGATGCTCTTTATCTAAACATATGACCTTGCAAAAATAGCCATAAGCATGATACCTATATAGTTTCTTAATTTTCACTATAACTAATTTTCTTGAACAAATCCAACTACTACTGTTGTTGTTGCAACTCAACCTGAGGAGGGTGGGGAGTCAATTGCCAAGGCAACAAGCTCAGATGAGGTATGCTCCTGACAAGCTTATAGGATACTAGGTGCAGGAATGAACCGAAACACATACTTAATAGAAAATGCATAACTGGAGTAAAATGCCTTGCATAGTTTATGTGCATACTCTTAACAACAAGGTGCCTTTTGGTGGAATTAGTTGAGTTTCATATAAGAACTCCATAATTGAGCATTCTCAGTGTGGAGCAATCCAAAATGAGTGGCCATTTGGGCTTATTGTCATCTTGTTCGAGGAGGGCAAAGAGTGATCGTCAAGGCAATGAGTTCAGACAAGGTGTGGTTCCTAGTTGTCTTCTAGGTTATTGGGACAAGAATGAACTGAAATACACAGTGAAGCTGAGAGAGTGTGATTGAGCCATGGGTGCAAAAATGCCTTGAATAACTTAAGTGTGTACTCTCAACAACAAGATGCCTTTTGGTTGAATTAGTTGAGTTATCCATAAAACTCCATAATTATACATGTTCAGTTTTCTGCTTACTGTTTTACAGCTTAAGCATTTATTGACATTTCTGATAATTGTGAGTCTTGTGACCCTAGTTACGCCACCCAAACCCACAATGTACAATGGCAAATCATTCTTTATGATTAAGTACAATTCTCTTGTTATGTAGAAAATCACAGAGGAATGTTCTCTTGTTGGCACGAAAGAATTACTGATTTAGGTTGTAGTCTCTTTGTATGATGGAAAGATATCATTTACACCTTTTAACTGTCAAATGGGTCATATCTCAGGCGGGTAAGATTATAAGATATTAGTTTAGTCCCATTTGAAGAATTTTAGACAAATAAGTAAGGCACATAGGCATAGATGAGCGAATTACTATGAACTCGGGCTTAAGCATTTTGTGTCAGTCTAGTTACTGGATATTTCTGTCATCTACCATATTCTTTCACTGCTGAATGGAATCTTCCTGCTGTGCTTGCTCACCCTTCACGTATAAATTAGATCTCAATTGCTAAGTAATTCGAAATAACCGAGTCCAGAAAACTTGGGTTGGGTATTGTTGGAAATAAGAACTCACCTGTTGATTTAATCAACAAGCACCAGTGAATTCACATGATCTGTTATTATTTCAGGCCTGCAAAAAGCTTGGGAAGATTGAACTTTCAGATTGTGAGATCTATGCTTCCTGTGAGCCTTGCCCGATGTGCTTTGGAGCAATTCACCTGTCGCGAATTAAGGTGGTCATTGGTCTTGTATTTTCTTTTGAACTTTCTAATCTTGTAAAGTTTTTTGCTCAGCTGGTTTTGCTTCAACTAAATGTAGAGGCTGGTCTATGGAGCAAAAGCAGAGGCTGCTATAGCTATAGGATTTGATGATTTCATTGCTGATGCTCTGAGAGGCACCGGATTCTACCAGAAAGCTCATCTGGAGATCAAGCAAGCCGATGGCAGTGGCGCCGTAATTGCTGAACAAGTATTCGAGAAGACCAAGGAAAAATTTCAGATGTATTAAACATTTCTGCTACATTGTTTTCTGAATGACCCTTCTGTATGCAAAATAATCAACAAACTTTGTGAATACTGATTGTCTTCTGTTCATCAATTGATATTTAAGTGGATGATGAACTTTCATTTATTTATTTAGTGTTTTGGTGATGTTGCTCTATTGTAAGCCTCTACAAAAATAATGTTGTTATTAGAAACATCAAACAAAACCAGCTATAATGAACATTTGAAGCCTCACCTTTCTTTCCAAATTTTAACCAAACAAAGAAACATGTGAAAAAATTGCCATTTTTTACATCACTCCTTCACTCGTATATGATCGTAAAATCGACACTCGGGCAAGAAGACCTCCCTGCACTTTCAACTTATTACGATCTGAAAGACATTACCAATCTCAGCTGAAGGCTAAACACAAATATGGTTTAGATTGTTTACTGAATTCAAAGAATTTGCACCAGATTGCAATGTTCTTCTAACTGGTCAGTTGTGTAACAAAGTGATGCTTGATAGGGATTTTTGAGTGCTTCGCATGATTCAGGAGAAACCGAGTTCGAAAAACCTTCAATGTAAGAACAGTTCCATGGAGATTTTGAGTTGACAAAGAGGTGCACATTCGATAAGCAAATGTTGCTAAAGTTAGCCCCTCGAATACCCTGCAAGAAGCCAGCAACATTAATATCTGTTCCTTCAATGTCTTCTATGGTGATCATGTCAATAGTTGGAAGAGTGTTTGGGTCATAATTGTCATCTGGGTGCTCTCCATATCGTCCCGTTATACCGATGGCCGTCTTAACGCTGCTCATGACGACGTTGGAGATGTGAATGTACTTGACATATCCTCCGCGCCCAGGGGATGTTTTTATTCTGATGCCATATAGGGAGTTGAAGAGAGAGATGTCATCTACCTGCACATTTGAAATGCCACCTGACATCTCACTGCCAATAGCAATGCCAGCACCAGAATGAGCTGCACCGACAATGTGTCGAATGCTGATGTTGGAACTTGGGCGAGCAAAGGCAATGCCATACTCATCCCATCCACTTTTGATGACGATGAGATCATCACCGGTGGTGATGTAACAGTCCTCAATGCAGACATTGTTAGATGAATCTGAATTATTAAATATAGTGAGTAGCCGAAAATGACTATCATCAGCATTATACTTCAAACTGATACTGAAAGCAAACTTTCAAGCCATAGGCTTTTCAGTTTACCTGGATCTATCCCATCAGTGTTCGGTGAATCTGATGGCGCGAGGATTGTGACATTCTGGATGAGAACTTGGCTGTTAAATCAGTAAAAATAGTCTCAAGTCTTCCATTCATGCATCGACTGAAAGAGCTAACAAGAGAAACAATTCAAATCACAGGAGAGACAAACCTGCAATACACAGGGTGGATGGCCCAAAATGGCGAATCAATGAAAGTAAGATTTGAGATGACCACTCCAGTTGAATACATCAGTTCTATCAGATGCGGTCGCGTGTAGTCGAGAGTGTTGTTCCTGAACCAGTCCCACCAAACACTGCCTTGGCCATTAACAGTCCCATTGCCACCTGCAGCAAGTTCATGCTTAAATCAGCTCAGTTTTTTTTTTTTTTGAACAATGGTGAAATTTCAGTAAACTATTCAATGTAATAGTGTAGTAAACAACAAGAATAAGATGGAAGCTCAGCTACATAAAACTCTCATTAATACTAAGTCGAGGGACAAACTTCATTCATAAAGTATGCTCACCTGTTATGATCACATCAGTCAAGTTAGATCCATGAATGAGGCTCTGATGCCTCGCACCTGGTAACTCCCTACCTCGGCCATACGATGGCAACGGATCAATGATCGGCCAATCAACAGGGTCCTGCTCAAAGGCAATTTGGGTTAATTAATTCCAAAACAGAATGCACAATGTTACACAAAGGCATAGACGACTTTGCATCAGAATTTGGCTGATTACACTACTGATTTCTGTAAACACATCTTTGCAGAAGGTTTAGCACACCTTGGACCCGATTATTACAGCATCCTTGTCCAGTGAGAGAGTCAGATGGCTGATGAGACTAAAACTCCCCGTCAGCCACTTCCCAGCAGGCACAAATAGTTGTGCCCCGCCCTTATCGGCAAATGAATGAAGGTAGAAGATAGCATTCTGAAATGCTTTGGTGTTTAGTGTGACACCATCGCCTACGGCACCAAATTCGGTCACGGTGACACTGTGAGGCCTATAAGTGCTCGATCCCATCTCCTTGCAGTATGAACTGGACATTGCAGTCCATGAGAACTGGCCAACAGTTGCAAGAACCAGAAGAATTCTTAATACCTGAATGAAAATTTCATAGGTCAATTGATGTCCAAATAAAAAAAAAATCTCAAAGTCGACTTGGATTCAATTAGTAATACAATAAGGCCTAGTGCATGCCATTTTTCTATGATACAATTAGCTACTAGGAGAATTCAAGAGCTGATTGGGCAAAATCAACTACACAAACCCTAGTCGTATTGCAATTCACAAATGTGCTATGGTGTGTTCTGAATGCTGTAATTCAACTTGGATTTTTTATCCTTGAGTTTCCAGAAACAAGAAAATAGATATAGTTTATGATAAAGAAGATAAGTTCCTATAAATCATACTGACGGACTGTTGGCATAGGTTTTGAGGAACTGAAACCACACACAAGGGCCACAAACATGTTGCACATCCACAAGGAACAGCAATGGGGATCGGACAATCCTAAAATAATAAAAAAAATTATCTGATAACTTGGATTTGCAATGTAAGGTTCAGTTAACATATTGTATCAATAAATCCAGATAAGGGATGGATCTGATCTCAGAAAAGAAGAATTATTCCTCGAGAAAAGAACATAATTAGTTTAAGGTAAGAAGGGGGAAAAATCTCATCTTTCAGAACGCAGATCAAGAAGACCTGGCTAAGATCAAAGCAAGGGCACGAGAAATACTCACAGCACTCGTCTTCATAAGGCCAAGCTCTGATCTCCACAAACACCACGAGGAAATTAAATAGAAGCACCTTCAACAACACTCTGTGCTTGATCTAAACAATGATCGGGAACACAAAGTCCTCCAAGAGAACCAGGCTTCAGTCCTTGTCTTCCACCTTTTGTCTTCCTCAGCTCTCTTTCCAGGCCTACGAGTCTCAAAACCGCTATGAATTGGCGCAGAGCAGGTTGGTAACAGAGTCACGGAGGGGCGGAAAGCACCTTGGAATCAACTCAAATCAATCAATCCACTGACTGCTCGGAGGCTGATTGGGCATTCTCCTACTGTTAGACACATGCAGCAACAGGAGGTGGTGGCGAGTGACTGGCGAGCCAGTGAGGCCCGTTGAGGCGTCCAGGTGGAACCGCAAAAACTGGGGGAGACGGAAGCGTGCAGGCAAACAGCGCAGAGGAAGGAGAGAGAGAAGCGAAGGGTCAGCAGTTGTACATGACTGGTCTTGCTTTGGCTCTTGGGATTCCATTTCCATGGCGGAATACCGAACACCCGTGAAGAACAGGGTGGAGGAGAAGACGTTGATGCCCATGTATCTGTCAATCCATCAATTCGTGGAAGGCTATCTTTTGTCATCTTGTCTAGAATCTAATAGATTAATTTTAAAAATAGATAACTTTTTTTAAAATTAATTAATTATTAAATTAAAATACAATTTATAAATAACTAAAATAATTACTAAAATAACTAAAATAATTACTTTAAAGAGCAATTGAAGTGTTAATAATTACTTTTAGATTAAAATAACTAAAATTATTTCTTGATAGAAATATTATGTACTAAAGGATATTAAATAAATTATTATCAAATTGTATGTCTCAAACATTATTATTCTTTATTATTTTAAGAATGATTTCCTCAACAAATGCAATGGAAGTGCAATGTGCAAATTTTACCAGAAATTTAGATTAAAAAAAGAGAATAAAGTAATTTTTTTATGTTTTGTATAATTGGTTTTAAAACGTAATTTTTTTTCTGTTTTAAAGAAGCAGAAATAAGAAGAATCTTTCTCCATTCATTATCATCAATTTTATTTTTTTATATTTTATAGATTTCTTTTTCAATTCTATTTTCATTCTAGTTAGTAAAATTACTATCGTATAATTTTATAATTAAGTTATACAAAATAAAACTGCGTACAATTAAGGATGAAAATCGGATTTAAATATCTTAAACCCGACCCAATAAGGTATTACCTGATCGAGTTAGATAATTATTTAAAAAAACGTGGATGATTTAAAAAGCATACATGTACGTACATATTTTTTTTAATACATATTCACACTTTTATTTATCTTATTATTATTATTACTATTTAATATTATCAACTTATAAATTAATATAAATTTCATAGGTTAAATTTCTAAGATAAATGAGTGAAAGTTTTGATAAAAATAATCAAATATAAATTTTATGATTTTCTCTTTTTTTACTTATTTTATCATCTAAAATTAAATTTTTTATTTAATTTTTGTTAGGGGTACAAAGTTTTCCTATCCGATATATTGAATACCCAATCATAACTATCCGAATTGGATAAAATCCGACTCACACCCATCCGTACTTATAATAGATCAAATGTGATTCGATCATTCTTTTGAGATCATGTATTAATAAAATTTTATGCACCGAACTATCTTTTACAGTGAAACACTAAACCTTTTAATTATTTTTGTGAGATTAAATTAGACCAGTTTATATCTAATTTTCTAGCAGCTTATAGGATAACAAAGAAGCAAAAAAAGAATTCAACTCTTTTCTTCAACAAAAGGTGAAATTCATCATCTCAGCGATTTCACACAGTCGGTCCCACGATCATATGTGAAGAGGTAAATTGATAAGTTGCAATTAATCACTATAAAGAGGGTATTATCTCAACTTCGTCAAAAAATTCAACTCCCAATTCCATTAATTAAATCCCATCCCCAGCATGAGCTTTATCTAATGAGGTCCCCGGGGCCATGGTGCCGTGGTAGGACATCTAGGTTGTCACTCAGGCACCCACGGTTCGATCCCCAACTACGACGTATTTACATGAATTTCCTTCCAAATGGGGATCGCAATCAAAGGATGCTTGGCATCTGGGTTGGCCGCTTGCGCTTCCTGATTTATCCTGGTGGTCGATGGAAAACTTTCGTGGGACTGGCCCAGTCACCCTATAAATTGAGTCAATGCGACTAACTAGAATTATCAATTTTTTTTTCATCTAACGAGGCTCTAAAGTTCAAAGAAAGCTTGGGTGTTGGAAACAGTGAACTATGAATGTGTTTAAAAAGAATGGAAGGTCAACAAAGAAGGGGACAGCTTCTCTGCTCTGTCGCAGCAAAGTCTCTCCAGCTTTGGGATCCAATGTCTCATTCTTATTCTCTGCAGTTTACCAGATCGAACCCACCCTTCTCTTCCTTCATCACACCAACTAGTGGATCAGCCAGTTCGATCGTGTCGAATCGATTTCAGCTCGAGGCACATTGGAAAGTAAAGCGAGCAGCGAGATCAATGATTTGGTTTCACTTTCATTGCGGGTATGAAAGCTCGAGCATGCTACCGCCAGACGATTCTGAGCTGTTTTGTGTGGCCTCATAAATGGCTGCCATGTGAAATAGGTGCCAATGTAAGGCAGAAAACAGAGAGCTTTAAATGAGGAGGACTGGGCCATGGCCGCTACCTGCCAAGGACCTCCATCTCCGGGATCATGCAGCAGACAGACAGGTACCAGTACCACCATTCCTGATGCATGCAAAAGAAAGAAACAAGATCTTGCAAAAGGACAATGGTAACCTGCAGATTCCATTAAGGATTCTTGGTCAATGTTCTTGTCGGCATTGATGGGTCATGAAGAGCATCATGATGGACCATCAGTTGATGCATTTGTTGGATAGTTTTTCACTTGTGCAGTCCTCGATGATATAAGATGTAAAAAACGGGGCTAATCCATGGAATCAAGTGGTGCCAACAAGCATGGAGAGTAGTTTTTCCTCTTTTAGCAAAGTTCAGTAAAAGCTTTGGAGTGGCTTCCACAAAGAGGGACAGGAGGAGTCATGAGCCTTCAACCTTCTCTCTGAGCAGTAGCATGCCATGCTAATGGAACATGGATATTTATTAATGATGAACGTTGGTGTGATCATCAAAGTTATATTGTGGCAAGAACACACATCAAGTAACTTCCTTTGGGTTTAGCCATTCCTTCTTGTGATTTCAGACATGAATGTGTGTTTTCAGGACAAACAATTAAGTGTTCATGCATAAGTTCACTTTGAGTCAGAAGAAAAATGGATTCATACATTCTGTAGTTATGAAAAGCTTCAGGAGATTCTGAAGTAATCTAACCAACAAAACTCCTTTAGGAATCTGATTAAATAAACCACATCAAACTGAAAAGTTTTAGCCTACTTCCAGTATTGCACCAGCTTTCCATTTGATCCTCTACTCTGTGATTCAACCTTTTTCTTCAACTCCTCAATGGTGATCATCAGCTCTGAGTCGAGCCCTCCGGCAAACTGCAATGAAATCGAGAACTATATTTGTAAGATTCGATGTCAGTTTGTCCATGATCATTAGGAATTTAGATGTATCTACTTGCCTGGTGAGCTCTGTAAGCAAATTTCACCCCCTGAAAGAGAAGTGCCTCTTGTGTTGATTGCCTTTCGGAGGGCTGAAACAGTTCGAGCTCCATGGACACTCTGCTCAAGTAGAGTCTTGCAAGCTTCACAGAGATTTGCTTCATCTGCAATTGTAAATGAATAATTTTTTAGGAAATTGATGATTGAAAGTGAAAAGGAAGAGAAAAGCTAACAAAATGACATATAAGACGTTGGGATTTCAATTTAATTATAATGGTAGATCAGGCCTGTACCTTGTTAACCATACCACAATCTAGCAACCAATCAGTAGGAATTTTGCACTCCATGTATAAGATCATATTTGCATTCCTCAACTTGAGCAATCTATCGACGCAGCGCTCCAACCTTGCATCATCATGGACAACAGCATGAGTAACAATTGTTAGAAAATAGAAAGAAATGTTGGAAATGAAAGCAGGATGTTGAAATTGATCATTAGTTACTGCTTACTTGTCTAGTAAGTTTGAAATCTTCTTTAGTGTTGCCTCACATGGTAAGGAGGAATCATCCTTCAAAGAACAGACTTGAGCTTCAAGTTGTTTTAGATCACGGAACTCAACGGCAGCTTCGCGCAATGCATCTGCTCTCTTCTCGGGCCAATCGAAATGCTTCAACACAGCTCTCTCATCAACCTGCTTGGTAGATCATAGAGAAATTTTATAGTTCAGGAACATTATCAAATATGGCTCCTGGAGGAAAGGATGATTCCAAAAAACATTTCTAGTTTAGAGAAATTAACTGAACACAGAATCTGACAAGGACTATATATCCATTACAAGCCTTACCAAGGTGGAGAGTTCTCCATCAAGCCAATCAACAAAGGTTAGGACATCTTCCATACTAGTGAAAGATGACAATTGCACCTTCTCTATGAGATGCTTGATGAGCTGCCCTTTTGTTTCCACGTCTTCTTTAATCTGCCCAAGAAGATCAACATTACATGGAGAATAAAACTTTGGTGATTTTAACTGAAGCAATAGGATCTACCGCTACTAGATGAGCTGATCGATGTTGAAGTTCTCCAACAATGCCACTATGAACGATACTAGAGTTAGAGTTGGGAGAACCCCCATTGCTTGTAGAACCTTGCTTTCCCTCTTGCTTTGTCAGTGAATGGTATAGTAGGACTAGAGCAGAAGCCTTGCTCACTGTTGCTCTTCCTGAAGCATTGTGAGGTGGAGGAGGAGGAGGAGGAGGTGGTGGTGGTGTTGGGCCATGGGAAGCACCTTTGGAAGGTGTCAAAGTTGGAACAGGCATCTTAATCATTGCATTTGGTCGAACTTCTACTGCTCGGGTGGCAGGTCCCATTGCCAAAGGCTGGTTCTTGCAGATACTATTTCCTTTAACCTCTGTTTCTGTAGGGTTATTCGACTTTTCCTGAACAAGTTCCAGCAAATCTCTAAACTTAGATTTGCCATCCAATCAAGTCATTTGGTTTAATCATTCCTTAAATCAAAAGATCATTCTTGTGTCATGACTTGACAAGCACAAGGAGTAGAGTTCCATACCTGATCAATCTTCTCCATCCTCTTGATCTTTGCTTCAGCTGCATCGAGATCTTGCTCCAGCTTCCTGTTCTGTGACTCCAACTCAACCTTCCTCACCTGCAACTTCTCTATCGCAGTCTTCAATACTGTCACTTCCTTCTGCAACTCCCTCACCAATCTCTCACTCTCACAAAGTCTGCTCTCCAATTCCTTTGTCTTGCCATCGACATCCTCCCTCCTTTTCAAGCGAGCACACTGCTCCACCACTTTTGGGGCACCCAAACCGTCAGTGTCCGGCCGGCCTGCGCTTGTTGAACTGAAGAGATCTCTCAGCCAATTTTGTGCTGCTTGCATCCTGAGAAGTAGATTTCGGTCTCACCTTCGATCCTATAGAGGCCCCATTAGCTGTACCTGTTCTCGGAGAGTCCTTCACTCTCGAGACTGCCCTGGTTCTTCTGGCTGCATGTGGAACTGCGAGCTCTTGCTTCATAGCTTTGCTTGGACAAAGCACTACTGCTGCCTCCAAACTGTAGCTGTGGAGTACATATTCGAGATTATTATATCTTTATCACCGTGCTACCTGAGGAAGGAGGAAGACGGTTTCAGGAGCAAACAAGGTAGTAGCTCAGCTCACCAGCTGACTAAATTATGAAGCTAGCCATAAATATTACTTATTCATGTCGGTAATTGTCTGTGTGGCTCCATGCTAATTGAGAAGAAACTTAGGACCAGATGATCTTAATGGTGAATTCTTAATGTTCTTTTTGGAATTTTCTGAAAGGTGATTTACTAATTGCCTTTTCATTTCTCTCTTGCCCAGGATAGATCAGAACCATAAAATTTCTAAGAATCTTTTGAAATTGACAGCTGAAATGAGAGCATAATTGTTGATTACAAATGGAGCTAAATTAAATAGAGCAAGGAAAAGGACAGGAACTGGAACATGTCCAATCAATCGAGCATCATCAGTATCTGCAAAACTGCAAGGTTGCATGGGGAGTATCTGCAGACTTAATCTCGTTAAGCTTTCCCTTTATTTTCCCTCTTGGTTTCAGTGCATTCGCCAGGCGAGTGAAAGAGAGAAATGATGGATCGGTGCACTTACTACGCCACGACTCAGTAGCGAAGAAGAAAATGAAAAATGGCAGGCTCATAATGGTTAGATATTTGGTGTTCGATCGAGGGGTACCTGCGTGAAAGAAAACGAGTCTGTACGAGGCAAGCTCTCCACAAAGAGAATAATATTCTTTTTCATCGTGACTAATTATAATTTTTCGATTTACCTTCTCACAAATAATTATAGAATCGATCGTGTAGAATGAATTAGCAATGTAGATCATTTGACTAGAAGTTCATATTATGACTAACGCCTGATTGA
>NW_027430523.1:0-11468 GCF_044706935.1 Curcuma longa | reverse complement strand
CGTGGAATTCGATTTAGTCGTGATTGTATGTCTGGTTCAAAGTATGATGAACAAAATGTTGAAACTTCCTCAATCATATAAGCTTCAACAATAGAAGCTTCAACTCGAGCTCTATTACCCACTTTTTTTTTCAAATGGTACAAAAACCTGAAATATTTTTACATTTATATTTATATATATTATATATTATATATATATATATATGCATCGACATAAATTAGTAAATTGATTTAAATTAATACCTCTCAAAAGGATACATCCATCTATAGTGTACAGGTCCACCAACTTTTGCTTCATATGCAAGATGAATTGTCATATGCTCCATGGAATCGAAGAAAGCTGGGGGGAAAATCCTTTCAAGCTTGCACAGTATCTCAATAATATTTAATCCAATTTGTTCCATGTGCTCTACTCGCAACACAGTTACACATATATCCCGAAAATAAATGCTTAATTCTGTTAATGCTTCCCAAATTGATTTTGGAAGTAGATCACGAAATGCAATAGGCAATAATTTTTGCATAAATACATGACAATCATGACTCTTCATCCCAATAAACTTGCATTCGCTCACATTTACACAACGAGATATGTTTGACGAATATCCATCTGGGAGTTTTAATGATTTTGTCCAACAACATATTTCTTTCATTTGTAATTTGCTCAAAGTATATGGTGCTTTTGGTTTGTAAACTTTACCATTTGTATGCTCAATCAAATGCAACTCAGGACGGCTACAAAGTTGCTCTAAGTCTTTTCTAGCTTTAGCATTATCCTTCGTCTTATCTTTAACATCCATAATAGTGTTGAAAACATTATCAAAGACATTTTTCTCAATATGCATGACATCCAAATTGTGCCGAATAAGATTTGTTTGCCAATAAGGTAGCTCCCAAAATATACTTCTTTTAACCCAATTATGTGTTTTTCCAAATCCATCAATCGGTTGGGTGGTACTTGGTGGTTTTCCAAATGTTACATGTGGAAGTCTATTTACTATTTGATAGATGTCTTCACCACTTAAACGAAGAGGCGGAGAATCTTTTTCAACCTTACCCTTTAGAAACTTATATGCTTGTCTTCTAAAAGGATGATCAGAAGGTAAGAATTGGCGATGAGAGTCAAACCAAGAAGCCTTTCTCCCACACTGAAGTTGGAATGATTTTGTATGTTCCATACAGTAAGGACATGCCAACCGACCATGAGTACTCCAACCAGACAACATTGCATATGCTGGAAAATCACTAATTGTCCATAGAAGTGCAGCTTTCATTTGAAAGTTTTGTTTAGAGCACACATCATAGGTCTTGACTCCAGTGGTCCATAATTCTCGTAACTCATCTATTAGAGGACGTAAGAAAACATCAATATTCTTTCCTGGACTCTTTGGTCCGGGAATAACCATGTTAAGGAACATGAAAGGCTTTTGCATACACATCCACGGAGGGAGATTATAAACTGTAATAATCACTGGCCAACATGAATAAGGGGTACTTTGATGACCAAATGGGCTGAATCCATCTGTGCATAATCCAAGTCGTACATTTCGTGGATCTGAGGCGAATGAAGAATAAGTTCGATCAAAATGTTTCCAAGCTTCACCATGAGATGGGTGTGCCATTTTCCCATCTACGCACTGATTTTTTACATGCCAAGTCATGTGCTCACAAGTATATGTAGATGCATA
Source organism: Curcuma longa (assembly GCF_044706935.1). Taxonomy (NCBI): domain Eukaryota; kingdom Viridiplantae; phylum Streptophyta; class Magnoliopsida; order Zingiberales; family Zingiberaceae; genus Curcuma; species Curcuma longa. The sequence goes on along the minus strand of NW_027430523.1, from coordinate 9,781 downwards.
AAGCCTCTTAAGTCTAGGTATTAACGGCAAGTACCGCAAGACATGAAAAGGCACTACTTTTCGCACTCCAGGCTTCCTCAATTTATATCTGGGATGAAAGCAAATGGGGCATTCTTTGTAGTCTTTGTATTCTTCATAATATAGAATACAATTATTCACACATGCATCAATTTTCTTATAACCAAGTCCAAGATTGGAAAGTTGCTTCTTTGTTTTATACAAATTCGATGGCAAATTATTACTTTCTGGTAACATGCTTTTTATTGTTGACATGAGTCTATCATAGCATGCCTCTGGTAGATTATACTCAGACTTAAGATTTAACAGTTGCGTCATTGCTGAGAGTTTAGTGTGATTTTTGCAACCATTCCACAGCGGCTCATCTGCATCCTTTAATAAGTCAAAGAACTTCTTTGCATCATAATTTGGTGGTTGTTCATTACTTATTGTAGTCCAATCAAAACCTTGATCAATTCCATCAATTACCATATTTCTATAACGAGATCCTTCTTCATTATTATGAACTCTTTCACAATTATTAGTTCTCTTTAATGGTTCACCATGTGCATACCATTGCTCATAGCCACGAGTGAATCCATTTTTGACAAGGTGATAACGCACATCATTTTCCTTAAAAAATTTCCTATTTCGACACTTGCTACATGGACATCTTATTTTATTATCACTAACACATGTCGGATGTTCATAAGCAAACTTCAAGAATCCTTTGACCCCTTCAATAAACTCATGATGAAGATAACCCTGATCATCTTTTTGATGCCACATCCAATTACGATTTGTAGACATATTTTCTGCATTTTAACAAAGTTACTAGAATGTAAAAAAGCAATACCTATGGTGATATAGATAATTTTTGTGTAGGGAAAGTTAGAACAACATATAAACAAAATAAATGATAGAATGTGGGTTTTAAAACACATAAATAGGCCACCTCTAGAGTTTTTGCCGAAAAGGGAAATTTTTAGTCAATAATAAAAAATGGCTAAACTAAACAAATGATTCATCAATTGCCAAAATAATTTAACAAAACTACACTTGCAATCAAAATAACCTTCCCAAAGAATTTCATCATGCCAAGAAAAGGATCAAACTAAAAACTAATTCAAATACCTTCATATAAAATAAGTAAATGTATGCTATGAGTCATTCTTGTGTTGAACTTTAAGGTAAAAGATGTTCCCAATGTTAGGACATAAAAGGACTTTCAAATGGGTAAGAATTGAATTTCTGAATAATAAAGAAATTAAACAAGAACCTAGATGGCAATTTGTAAAAATACAAGTAAAAATATATGTTCCCCTAGATAACCAATATGTAATTTATACTCAAACCACACTAGATAACCAATATGTAAAAATACAAGTGAGAACCAATATGAAAATATATGTTCCCCTACACTAGATAACCAATTTAGATACCATGTCATACTCAACCCAATGGAACAGTATTCAACTCAACAGATAATATATGTTCAACAACCCAATGGAACAGTATTCAACTCAACAGATAAAAAACCAAGTTCAAGAAAAAAATCCTCACCTCTGATCTGAAGCCCTAGACTTCGATTCCCTTCCTCGTGACTGAGATCAGAGCAGCCTCACTGATCAACTCCGTCTATCATACCAAGCTCTGATCACCGCCCGCCGCCTAATCCAACATTAGCTACAATCTGATCCAAAAAAATCAACCCATGAATTCCACTAATACCACAAATTCATCCGAAACCCTCAAGAAATCGAAATCCGAACAATCCCTTACCTCTTCTTCCTCTCGCCGATAGCTCCTCCTCCGCGTCAACCAGCCGATCGCTCACCGCGACCGCGCGATCCAACTGTTGCCGGCGTGACACAAGCTGCCTTCCAGCCGCCGGCGAACCCCCAAGCTCACGCGCGATCAAAAATCGCCTCTACTGCCGCCGTTCCTCTCGCGATCGGGAGGACAATGAGAAGCAGAGAAGAATCGCGAAGAGCAGAGGATGGGGTCCTTCGGCGCTACGGTTTCTTCCAGAGGGTCGACGCTGATCGAGGCCGGATCCGGCAAGGAGACGATAGCGTTTGGGAGAGGAGAGCGACGAGTGCCTTGCTTCGTAGTGCGTCGGCCGCCGAATACGAGCAGAGGGAAGCAATCGCGATTCTTATTGAGGAGCAACAGTTACCTAAATAGGGTTTAGGGGTTAATCGAGGCTAATCGGCTCGGTAGACCGACTAAACCGACTTATAACTGTAGCAAATCAGGTTTAATTTTGATTCGCTTGGTTCACCAACCAAACGAACTCCGATTTGATCTAAACCAGTTTTGTTCAATTCGTCTTTACAAGACAAATCTTCTCAACACATCTGTTTTGACAAAATCTCTTCCATCACGAACTAAATCAAGTTGGTTCGATTTAATTCAAACTTAATGGTTTGGTTCACCGTCCGTGCCTTAGCAGAAACCCAAATACGATACACGCACGAACGGAAAGGTGTTTAGGGTTTTATTTAGGATGTTAACAAAAATAAATAATATAAATTTATAATTATTTAATAAATTTCATTTTAAATTATATATATTGTTGTAATAAATTTTAACGATAACTTTGTTTAGGATTTTTCTTTAAAATTTTGTTAAATAGATTTTTTGACAAATATAATTTTGTTGTAGATATATTTTATTTAAGTAAAATAAATTAATAATTCCATAGTAAATTTGTCTCTGATTTATGTAAATCTGAAATAGATTTTATTTCCATTTAAATTATTTGTCAATAATTTATATACATTTGTAATGGATTATTTTCTATCTCAATTTTTTATTGAGTTTTAAACAAATTTTATGATAGAAATTATACAGTTTCAAATTCTATTTGTAATCTATATTTATTTTTATTTATAAAAATTTATTTACAATTATGTATCAAATTCATTTCAAATTCCATCTTAATTTTTTTCTAAATATTATATTTTATTAAAGTGAAATAGATTTATAATTTTGTAACAAATCCGTCTCTAATTTATGTAAATTTGAAATAGATTTTTTTCTGTCCCAATTGTTTATTAAAATTTAAATTAATTTTGTGATAGAAATTATATGATTTCAAATTCTGTTTATAATCTGTATTTATTTTTGTTTATAAAAATTTATTTGTAATTGTGTCTCAAATTCATTTCAAATTATGTCTTATTTTTTTTTCAAATATTATATTTTATTAAAGTGAAATATATTTATAATTTTGTAGCAAATCCATCTCTAATTTATGTAAATTTGAAACAGATTATTTTCTGTCTCAATTTTTCATTAAAATTTAAACAAATTTTGTGACAGAAATCATACGGTTTCAAATTCTGTTTGTAATCTGTATTTATTTTTGTTTATAAAAATTTGTTTACAATTGTGTCTCAAATTCATTTCAAATTCTGTCTCAATTTTTTTCTCAAATATTATATTTTATTAAAGTGAAACGGATTTATAATTTTGTAGCAAATCTGTCTCTAATTTATCTAAATTTGAAACGGATTATTTTCTGTCTCAATTTTTCATTAAAATTTAAACTTTTGTAACAGAAATCATACGGTTTCATAATCTGTATTTATTTTTGTTTATAAAAATTTGTTTACAATTGTGTCTCAAATTCATTTCAAATTCTGTCTCAATTTTTTTCTCAAATATTATATTTTATTAAAGTGAAACGGATTAATAATTTTGTAGCAAATCCGTCTCTAATTTATCTAAATTTGAAATGGATTATTTTCTGTCTCAATTTTTCATTAAAATTTAAACGAATTTTGTGACAGAAATCATACGGTTTCAAATTCTGTTTGTAATCTGTATTTCTTTTTGTTTATAAAAATTTATTTACAATTGCGTCTCAAATTCATTTCAAATTCCGTCTCAATTTTTTTCTCAAATAATATATTTTATTAAAGTGAAACGGATTAATAATTTTGTAGCAAATCCGTCTCTAATTTATCTAAATCTGAAATGGATTATTTTCTGTCTCAATTTTTCATTAAAATTTAAACGAATTTTGTGACAGAAATCATACGGTTTCAAATTCTGTTTGTAATCTGTATTTCTTTTTGTTTATAAAAATTTATTTACAATTGCGTCTCAAATTCATTTCAAATTCCGTCTCAATTTTTTTCTCAAATATTATATTTTATTAAAGTGAAACGGATTAATAATTTTGTAGCAAATCCGTCTCTAATTTATCTAAATCTGAAACAGATTTTAAATCCGTCTCAAAAATCTGTTTCTGAAGCCCTGTTTTCTTGTAGTGTAAGACTTATATGTTTTGTCTATAATCCTCATCAGATATGAATGGTTCACTATGACAAATCCAATTATAGGAATTAGGGGTGAAACCAAATCTACAAAGATGTTCTCAAACTTTATCACATTATAAAAAGTTACCATTGTGTCACTTTCTATACGGACATCTTATCTTTTCTCCACCTATAAACTCAACATTACTAAAAGTAAAAATTTAAAAATTATTCCAACCTAACAATAAACTCATAACTTAAACCCCTACATTCAGGTAAGTTCTTTCTTACATCTAACTTCTTGCTTTCTACATTTTTTCTGAATCCAAAAATTTTAAAATATTAACTTTTATCTGCTGTAAATAAAAATTAGTATAGACCTCCTCATCAATTACGTAAACATAATTAATTCATACTAAATTAGACTAACAAAAACTAACATTAAAATATATAACTACTATTATAGCTAAATACTTTCCACTATAAAAAAATAAATATTATTGTAAATATACCTAAAGTCAATGAACAAAGACGAGTATTTCTCCAATTACTTTAAGTCCACATAAAATGTAGACATGCACAAATAACATTACAAAATCAATAATTAAATATTATATGCATAACAAATACTTTTAAGTCCTCATCAATTTGACGATGAAACTAACTTTTGGTCATCAATTTGGTAATAAAAAATATTTCGTCGCCAATTCAGCGACGAAAATTTAATTTTGTCATCAAATCGCCAATAAAAAAGTTTCATAGTTGAATTGGTAATGAAAATATGATTCATCGTCAATTTAAATGTGATGAATTAATATTTTGTCATGTATTCACGATGAATAATTCTTTCATCGTCGAATTATCAATGAATTTATTTTTCATCATCAAATTTGTGATGAAATATATTTTCGTTTCAAATTAATGATGAATTTGATGACAAAAATATTTTTATTATTGAAGTTTGCGACAAATTTAATATATTGTTAATTCTATAATAAATTTATTTTTATCAGAAAATTTATCGTAAATTTATGATAAAAATATATTTCAACATAAAATTTGTGACGAATATTTTTCATCATTAATATTCATTCTAAATTTATCAAATTTGTTTTTAATGTGTGGCCATGGTGTTCGGCTGGCTAACGCTATCATGGGGCCGAGCCACTTGTCCGAAGCTATGTGAGCTAGAGAGGGAACCATTCTTCAGGGTTTCATAAGTATAGAAATCCCCATATTATACCTAAGGTAAGGAATTATTAACAATGGGAACAACTAAATAAATTTGCCGACATAATTTCTTACTTAATGATTCTTCCCGGCTATAAAAATAGATTTGTTTTTGCATGTCAATATGAATTCCATCTAAAAAAGGAATGGTGGAAGAATAAGTTGAAGATTTCAAATGTCCTGATTATTAGTCCTTGTGAAGAGTAAATTATCAATGACAATATATTAGGCAAAAAGTAAAATCATAACATGGCTAGTCGAAAATATGTAGTGGGGGGTCGCCATTATTGAGACGACTTTGAGTAGAACCTTCACTTGCGTCCCTTTACCATCTTATTAAAATTATATATATATATATATATATATATATATATATATATATATATATATATATATATATATATATATATATATATATATATATATATAGGGGCGGATCCAGGATTTCATATTTGGGGGCCATATAATGAAAACGATATACTCATTTGAACAAAAGAATTGCCCAAAGATATACAAACTTACATATTCGGCTGAAACTCACCCGATTTATTTCTTCTCTTCGACTCTTCCGGTCTGCCCTTCACGCCACTGCCGCCGCCGATTGACCCTGTTACCGGCACTGCCCAATCCACCCTTCATTCATTGACGTCCTCAACCACCTTGCAGATCGCCGGCAATCCAAGCTGAAGTTGTTGCCGCCGCGCCCGACGAAGACACGAAGAAGACGGAGGCGCGATCGGGACCCAACGAAGACAGACTCGCGATTTCTAGGTTTCCTTATCGGCTTATCGGGTTGGTTTAGGATCCAATAGATCAACAACCCATTAACCCTAAAACCTATTAACCAGTAACCCTAAGGGTTTAATCTAAACACATTAAAGGTTCAACTTGGGTCTGGGCCATGGCCCCCCGGGCCCCTTAATACATCCGCTCCTATATATATATATATATATATATATATATATATATATATATATATATATATATATATATATATATTATTATTATTATTATTATTTCAATATGTTTATAACCTTTGTCTTTTTCCTTCCTTTAATGAATTATTTTTTCTTATTACTTTTAATTAGAAATAGTTTAAAATTTAGAAAGAGATTGAAAAAGAATTATCTCTCATATTTTAAAAAAATTAAAAGGACGTTATCCTTTTTTTCATCTCAAAAACACCTTTGTTTTAACTCTGTTGAAATAGTTTTGACCAAATTAGTATTCATATTGTCATGTAGCAATTTTGATTAAAAAAAATACTAACAACTTATAATAAACTTAGTCAAAACTGTTATAAATAATTCTCGTAAACTTATTTACATTGTAACAATTTTAATAAAAATTATTAGAATACTATTGGAGAAATTTTTAATTAAGTTAGAATAATTTTTAATTAGAATGGCCCGCGCAGTTAAATGACCCGCGCAGTTAAATGGTCACGAGGTCAAGCGACAGTGCTACCAAACTATCGCGTGGCTTGACCGCATGCACGACTACTTAGCGGCTTGGTCGAGCCTAGTTGCTTGGCCCCATGGCCATGGCCGCCCGCCCTGGTTGAGTGGTCGCCTAGCAGTGGCCTCGTCATGTGGCCGCCTTAATTACCACGCAATTGCCTGCTGATAGACTGGTCGCATGGCTGCCTCACTGCCTATATGTATGGCTAATTTTAAATTCTAGAAGTGTACCTTTTGAAAAATATAGTTTCGGAAATTCTAAAACCCGTGTTCTTTGGAAAAAATGCCCAAAGAAATTCAACATTGGCTTGTGGCAGGTTGTCGGCCAAGTCAAGATGTATCTGAGGATCAATTCAAGATCCATGCGATTTGCCGCTCAATTTTTTTTAAAAAAAATTTGATAATTTCACTCAGTCACATTGACTTAATCCCTGGAGATGATTGATCCGGTCCTATGAAAGTTTTCCACCGACCATTAGGATAAATCGGGAAGTGCACGTAATGGTCAACCCAGTACCCACGGAAATTTTCCACCGGCCATTAGGATAAATCGAGAAATACACGTAACGGTCAACCCAGATGTCCAGCATCCTTTAATTGTGATCCTCATTTGGAAGAAAATTCTTATAAATACGTCGTAGCTGAGGATCGAATCGCAGATCCTGGATGACAACCCGAATATCCTCCCTAGGTACCCTAACTTCAAGGACCAATTTTTTTTAACAAAATTCATTCAATCGGATACATGCCCTTTAAATAATTACTAGCCATAAAATTTGACTATTATTATTATTAATTGTTATTATTATTTTGTGAATGTAAGTGGTCGTTTTGGACGGCATAATTATAGTAGGACGACCGCATGATTAATAATAGGTCTACAGCGAATGGTCATGTATTATTACTACGACTATTATGACTATTTTTTTTTTCTTTTCTTTTCATTGTCATTGTCATTGTCTTTGTCTGATTCGACTCGTAGACTAAATTATTATATATATTTTTTTCTTTTACTATAATTATGCTCGCAGTTGGAAGTAGCACATGCGGTCGTGTTCCTTGTGCATCAATTGGAATTCCGAGACGGGAGCATTGGGCACGTCGGTGAGACTAAAATAAGACTTTGCGTCCACCTGCATGCGCCGGCAGACACATACTTTTTAAAATGCTGATGTCATTAAGATTGTTTTTTTCCAAAATATCCAAAAGATATTTCATTAAATTAATTGCTACAGCTTATCCGTCCGATTTTTTTAATTATATAAATTTGTATATGGTAATTTTTTATTATATTAAAGGTGTACTATTGGAATCTAAAATTGATCAAATAATTTAAAAATAATTATGTATTAATTTTAGTCAAAATTATTATGTGATTATTTTTATTTAAAATAAAATTTTAAATATATAAAATACACTCCGGTAGGAATTGTAGTCTATATATATTTTCAAAATAATTCAATGGCTATGAAATAATTTTAGTTCAAATTATCATACAAATTTTTATATTTAAATTAAATTTTGAAAAATCATATGGCGATGATGTAATATATATTTTCTTCATGGTCGGGTACTAGAGGTTAAGAAAACCTCTTACAAGTTAATTGTAGAGAGTACAATAATTTCACAATGAAAGTTAGAATTTTACACATAAAAAAAACTCAAGAATAACATAGTAATGAGGTGAAAGTCTTTGTCGTTGTGTTGCTACTATGTGGACTCTTGAACCCTTAAAAGAATTGCTTATTCAAACTTTAATCATCTCCCTTGGATTATGACTAAATCCTTAAGCCATTCCCTTTGATAACTACTTTGTTGAAGGTTCACTAGTTGATAGATCAATAGAAAATATTAATTCTATTAGTTTCTAAGTCGATTGTCTAGTTCCTCAACCATCAATCAATTGAAAAATTCTTTTCAGTCAGCATGGTACACCAATTTTGATCTAACTAATTGTTAAGTTCACCTAAGTTGAGATTTTACCCATGTCTGAGTAAATTTTCACTCAACTCATCATGCAATTGTTTTCTATCACGAGGCCCTCTGGTCACTTTTAGTCTCATAGATACACTAAGCCCTCGACTCTTCCCATGTCAAGCTTATTGTTCTACTTACTAGTCATCTTCCATCAAGATTTTCATTCCTTAGGTGCACTGAACCCTTTGACTTTCTTCCGTGCCAACTTTCTCTCTACGCTTACATCATCCACCTCCAACTATCTTTGATCAATCTTCTCTTCCTTTGGGTGTACTAGACACTCTGCTCTCTTCCCATGATATCCTTCTCACTCTGCTTATGTATTCTGCCTCCTAAACATAACTGCACTTTGATGTTTCACATTTGCAACTCCTTAGGTGTCTCATACTATTGGACTAGTGAATATTGATCGTTCGCATTTCGTTGCTTTTCATCCTTCTCGTTCTTTCTATCAAAGTTAGTTGTAGCGAAATACAAAACAATAACTTAAACAAAAGATAAGAGATGCATGGGTTTTTTTTTTTTACTTAATTCACAATCCTCGATGGTTGCTAGTCCAAGGCCTGTGTATGAGATGTTGGGATGTATACAAGAATCCTATCTATTTATGTAAATAAATATTCTGAAATGAGAATTACTTTTGGTCAATATTTGCATTTAATTTTTTTATGTAAGTGTCCATTTAATCTATATTGTAGATAAACATGATATGCGGAGTCACACACAGAAGACTGTGTTATCAGTTCTTTATAGATTATAAACAGTGTTCACAACCAAGATGGATTGGACAAACCATTGGACTGATTGTAGTGTAATTTGATCTTAGTCTGTCTTAACTATAGAATTAAA
>NW_027430522.1:0-21069 GCF_044706935.1 Curcuma longa | reverse complement strand
CAATCTTGACAAATCTTGAGGAATAACACCCGATAAGCTGTTGCATGACAAATCCAAAGTTTCCAATGACTTCATTTCTCCAATAGTATATGGAATCCTGCCTCTTAAAAAGTTCCTTGACAAATTCAAAGTTTGAAGTCCTACAAGAGATCCTAATGTCATAGGAAACTCACCTGTAAGACTATTATTTGAAAGATCTATAAGCTTCACCAAATAGAGAATAGATGAAAAGGCATATTCATATCCCTTTGTAACTATTGATACACTATCACTTTCCCCATATTCAATATATGAGATTCCTCCTCCAATTGAAATTGGGTAATCCATTACTCTTGATGTTGATCTTATTGCACTGAAATTGCCAAAGGAATATGGTATAGACCCTGTTAAATTGTTATTGGCAAGGTCAAGAATTTGAAGATTGCTCAGTTCTCCAAGGTTTGAAGGAATAATGCCAGAAAACATATTTGACCGTAATACGAGAACAGTCAATCGTTGCAAACTTTGTCCAATCCACGTAGGTATACTTCCTAAAAAGTTGTTGCCTGCGAGATCAATGACCTGTAGTTCAGTGCAATTTTGCAATGACAATGGAAGTTGTCCACCGAGATCATTGTTGTCCAAATGCAAAGACGCCAATCCAATCAAGTTTCCAATGGAGCTAGGAATTTCACCAGTGAGCTTATTGTTTCCCAAATGAATAAAGTAAAGATTAGTATTTGCTTCTTGCCAACACTTGGGTATCTCTCCAGATAATTTGTTGTAGGATAAATCCAAACTGCTCAATTGCTCCCATTTGCAAATGAAAGATGGTATGCTCCCATTGATGTGATTATTCGAAAGGAATAAGTTTGAGGACCCATGAAGTTACTACCTATTTGTGGTGAAATTTTTGATGGTATAGGGCCTGAAAAATCATTAAAAGATAGGTCTAGGATATATGATTTGAGGTGGCCAATGAGGAACAAGTCCTTCCAGTTTATTAAAACTTAGAATCAAAATTTCAAGTCTTGACATGCTCTCTATGGAGGATGACGGCAGAGTGCCCCTAAGGTTATTATGAGAGAGATCAATAACCCTAAAGGTGGAAGAAGATGAATTCCAAAACCAATGAGGTAGGATGTCATTAATGCTTGTATTGGACAAACTCAACTCAAACATGGATTTCTGTGAGCGAAGCCATTGTGGAAACCTAGGACCCACTATACAAGAGGCCAAGTCAATGATTTCTAGTTGAAAAGAAGGGACCCAGTCATAGTCTAATGAAATGGTAATTCGAGAGTTTTCCCCTAAAGCTAAACTCTTTAAGTTGGTTAGGTTTGCAAGATGGGGTTCTGAGAGGACACTCACTAAAGAGTTATCAGAGAGATCTAGATCGTTGTAACTTGGAAAGTTTCCAAATCTCAGTAGGTATGGGACCCGAAAGTGAATTAAGCAAGAAAGGTAGAGACTTATTAGACTACTCAAGTTTCCAATTTCAGAAGGTATGAACCCCGAAAGTGAATTACCCAAAAGGCAGAGACTTGACTTAGACTAGTCAAGTTCCCAATTTCAGAAGGTATGGGACCCGAAAGTGAATTATCAGAAAGGTCAAGACTTATTAGACTAGTCAAGTTCCCAATTTCAGAAGGTATTTGACCATTAAGTGAACAATCAAAAAGAAATAATGATTGTAGACTACTTAAATTTGCAATTTCTGTGGGTATAGGACCTGTTAGCATTTCATTGAAGCTAAGGTCAAGTAGTATTAGATGATTCAGACTCCAGATTTCAACAGGTAGGGGACTAGATATGTTGCCAGAAATATCAAGATGAATTAGTCTAGTTAGGTTACTGATTCCAGCAGGTATCAGTCCTGAAGCATCAATTGTAAGGGATGAGAGATTAGTGAGTCGCCACAGCCAGTTGGGCAAGGAGGAGGAGAAGAAGGGATTATAATTTGAGGTCAAGAATTTCGAGAGAAGTGAGATTGAGATGAGAATTAAATGAAGAGGGGATGTGATTAAGATCACAACCGATACAAATATAATTCTTGCAGGGAAGGGAGCATGTTGACCTCCGACAACCAATTTTGAGAGACAGCACTGAGATTCACATAGGAAAGGTCGAGGTACCTCAAAGAAGAGAGCCCTGAGAGCCAATCCAAACGATGGGCAATTGGAGTCGCATCCCATCCTGACTGCAGCCCAAGATGAGAAAGGCTCGACAGATTGCCAAGTTGAGAAGGAATAACTCCAGTAAAGTTGGACTGATAAAGCTCAAGATACTTGAGCTTCTGAAAAGAACCAATAAAATGTGGGATTGGAGCGCCTTCGAAGTCGTTCCAACTTAGATCCAACCGCTCTAACCGAGTCAAGTTCAACAAAGAAGGACTCAGTATCTCACCTCGCAGAGCATCCTCATCATAATCGATTCTGGAAAGGTTGAGCTCCACAACATGCTGGCCTCCGAACAAACTTTCGTTGTCGGTCTTGCATACGACGCCACTCCATTTGCAGCAGTCAATTTGTGGAGACCAGGAGGCCAAACGGTGGGAAGGATCTTCGACGTTGGCTTTGAAGGCGAGCAGGGCGTCCCGTTCGACTTCTGAGCAGCCTCTTGTAGTTGTTGCTACGGCTGCTTCTTTGAAAGAAAAGGCAAGGCCTAGGCTCATAAGCCCACAAAGCATCAAAGAATAGTAGAACGAGTGCAGAGGCATAGTCTTTCTCGAATTTGGTAAAACTACTTGCTTCTTTCCTTGATGGGGGATTGTAATAGAATAGCTTGTTGTTTAATATATAGGGCTCATCTCAATCTATGTATCTTTTTCTGTGGAAAATTGTCTTATTATCAAATCCAAGTATTAAAAACTAGGGAATATATATAATTCTGATAGAGTTAGTCCACTTGTCAGCATATCCAACACCCAATATGTTCTACTATTCCAAGTCTTCTCCGTTTGGTCGATTTCTTTTCTTTAGAAATCTGCCACCACCCATCAGTATTTTCTACTATTCCAAGTCTTCTCCGACTGGACGTTTCTGATGTCTACAATTCCAAATCTTCTCACTATGTTCTATTTAACAACTATTCCAATCCAAGATGTTATTCCAATCCACAATTTGTTAATTCGGCATTATATCTTCTTTAACAGATTATCTTCTTCTCTTAATAAAACTAAAACAAATTAAATCTAAAGACTGATCCATGAAGACTTTAACTAACTAGTGGATTATTTGGCCATTATCATTCAATTATATATCAAAAAGAGCATATATCGTCCTTATTGTGACCATATATAGAAAGCAACCTCGACCTTGAAAGAGATAACGTACGATTTTGGATAGACAGCCTTAAACCGATCAATCGACCTTGTAGACACTTTAATTGTGAATTAAACCGAGACAAAGATGATTGTTTGACTGAATAGACCAGACCGTCTTAAATTCATAATAATTTTTCTAATCCAAATCTTTAAAAATTTACTAGACTTAAAAATTTAGAATTAATATTATTATTTTAAATTATAGGTCGTTATATCTTTAAAGTCGATTATCAATCAATCAACCGTAAACATCTAATTAAGTGAAAAATAATATCATCTTAAAAGAGAAAATTTTAATTTTTCCATCATCTTAAAACTCTTATCTGATAAGATAATTAATTTTACTTGAAAAAGTGTGTAAAAGACATTTTGACAATGACAATATTAATTTGATAACCAATAAAACTAAATTAATAATAATAATAATAATGTCGATATCAAATAGACTGGATACATCCTCCATTTCCATAACTTGCGTATCACGTTTTGGAGTCTAATTACCTTCACAAATCAAATAGCAAGGTAAGATAGTCGGCTCCCATGATTATTGAATTTTGATTCAATCAGTGCACTGAAAACCACTTTTAACTCCACTTGTGCAATTGGCAATGATAATTCACCAAGCTCTGATCTATTTGACAAATATCAACAACAACAACAATAACACATAGTTCATTGCTGAGATAATATTTCAAACTAAACCTTATATATATTACAATATAAATAAATTGTTAGGAAAATTTTATAAATAACGATCGAATTTTATTCCATCAGTAAAATCGATCATTAATTCATTTTTTTTTTGTAATGCCGTTATTGAGCGATTCGATTAATTCATAATTTTATTCCATCAGTAAAATCATCGTGTTTTTGAGCGATTCGATTCCATTTTGATGGAAAATCTCCATCGATTATAGTTTAATGATTGCACAATTAATTGGGTAGCGAGCAATATATCGTGGTAGCCACTGAGAAGGTGTCTAATAGCTATTTCTCCTACGGCGGCCTAGGGGGGTGAACACGAATGCAAGAGAGGAAGAAAGGGTGAGGTATTATTTCAATATCTTGCTAATTCAACTGTCTTAATTCCCTAGCAATCGTGTTAAAAATCAATCTTTTTCTTTGTGATTGATTGATAGGAGTTTCATGGACTAAGGAAGCACACAAACTATTTCTTATTGTGGGACTTGAGAAGCTTAGAAAATTAAGGAGTTGAAGAGGCATCTATCTCTAGGAATTAACTTTGTTACCACAAGGACCTCCACACAAGCGGCTAGTCATGCTCAGAAATACTTTCTAGTCACTGACTGCCATTCCAAGTCTTCCCCCCTGGTCCTTGCTGTCGAAATCTGCCACCCATCAGTATTTCCTACTATTCCAAGTCTTCTCCATCTGGACGTACGTTGATTTTCTATCAACTACAAGTCCAAGCCTAATATTGGTCACAATTTGTTAATTCGGCATTACATCTTCTTTGTCTTCTTCTCTTAAAAAAAACAAATCTTAAGACTGATCCATGAAGACTTGACTAACAGGTAGACTTCATATATTGCATATTCATAGCTAATTAACTATCCCTTTGAATATATATAATGTATGATCGCTTTCAATTTTCTACAGACAGATGACCCGTCACCATGCACTATCGGCCGGCGAAGTGAGCTCTCTGCAGAAGAGACGAAATCCTAGCTATTGGCGTTATATGGAAGACTTTACTAGTAGACTTCAAGCTGGGGTTTGCCATGTTCCACAGAGAGAAGTAGAGAACCTCATCAAAATGCACAATACAGTAAGGATAGCCTTCATCGAATCTGGTAAACTGCTTGCTTGCTGCTTAATTTCCTTGAATTAAGAAGGATTGCAATTAACATGCAGCTGATTCAATGTTTTTCTTTTGATTACATACTACTTTTCCAAAACCATATTCAAGTAGAAAATGAGCCCAAGATATATAGGACAGCACCACTATATATAGCAATCTCTCTTAATTTCAGTGCATTATATTTTTGCGTTTTAATTCTGAAAAGAAAAGAAAAACTTCATCATGCATAATATATTATATTATATATATATTCGAAAATAATTTATACAAAGTGGACTTGGCCATCATCATTCAATACAATTATCAAAAAGGACGTACGTATATCCGTCCTTATTGTGACGGTAGAAAGGCAATCTGAGACTAAAGATATACAGTAGGAGACAAAGATATACAATATTAATAGCCTTCATTAGATCTATCCTCCTTGTTGTGTTGCGGAGTCTAACGACTTTTCTTGTAGCCTTGAATTTGTTTCTTTCATAACCAATTAATTGTGAATTAAACTGAGACAATTAAAGACCACCTTAAATTCATAACAATTTTTCTACTCTTTAAAAGTCCAAGGCTTTAAAATTTTACTGGACTTTAAAGGTGATTATCAATCAACCGTAAACATCTAAGTGAAATAATATATATGAAAAATTTTATTTTGGCATCCATCTTAAAACTCCTATATGATATGATAATTTTACCTTAAAAAGTGTGTAAAAGATATTTTTACTTAAATTGATAACCAATAAAACTAAGTTAATAATAATAATAATAATGGTGCCTTAACAAGTGAAATAAATTATTGTTGAGAATATAAACGGGATTAAATTGAAGTTGTCATACTAAGTTTTACCAATTCAAATCATGTCAATATCAAATAGACTGGATACATCCTCCATTTCCACAACTTGCGTATCATGTTTTGGAGCCTAACCTTCACAAGTCAAATGTCAATAATGAAAACTTATCGAATAGCGAAGTAGGATAGGTGACTCCTATGATTACTGAATTTTGATTCGATTAGTGCATTGAAAATCACTTCTAACTCCACTTGTGCAATTGGCAATAACAATTCACCAAGCTCTCATCTGTTTGACAAATATATATCAACAACAACAATACATAGTCCACATATATCAAATTGCTGAGATAATATTTCAAGCTAAACCTTATATATATTACAATATATATAAATTGTTAGGAAAATTTTATAAATAACGATCAAATTTTATTCCATCATTAAATCGATCATTAATTCACAATTTTATTGTAGGGTCGTGTCCTTTGCACTGGAATTAATAAAACATAAGTGTTGGATACAATTAAAGTTTCACATTGGAAATACATAGAAAAGATCCTGGGGTTATAAGATGGAAAAATGTTCATTGGTACAAGGTCTTTTGGATAAAGTCCAAAACCAAAACTCATGAGGGTGTGGGCCCAAAGTAGAACAATATCATACCGTTATAAAAATATATATGGATTTTATCGGATCTAACAATAAGAACACATTCTCAGGTACTTGCAATAAACCAATGCAAAAGTCAAAATTACATCTCAATCATTTTTAAAATCCTAGGTAAAACTTTTTTTAGAACTTTAATATATATATTTTTTAAAAAATTAATATTAATCGGACTTAGTCAAGGCCTGTAATCGGGTCAACGAGCCAGTTACGATTCAAGAGTCTATTTAATCAACAAACTGGTGGTTAACCGTCGGTTCGATGAATTTTTCTATATAGATGAAAATTTATTAAAAAGAATTCTATTAGCAAGATTCGAATTCAAGTATTCTAATCAACTAGACTATAACTATTGATGTCCTTATGTGTTAATTAATTATTTAATAACTAATCAATAGTTTTTTTTTTGCTAACTAGAGGAAAAGAATAAAAATAATTCCAATTGCTAGTGAAGAGAGGGGTTTTTAATTTTTTTTTAATGTTTGAGATAATTTAATCATTTTTTATCAATAGCTATCATTTAATGTCTATTATTCATCACTCTATAAATAATGAACTCATTTTATCATTTTCATACAATCTTTTCTACTCTCATCTTTCAATTCTGAAATTTCGATTGTTTTCAATTTTAATTCTCCAATTATAATGGAAAGAGCAGATTATCATCTCAATTTTGGAGAAACAAGGAAATAGTTAATCCAAACGAGGATCACGATATTCAATTTATCGATGATAAACTTAAACAAATTTTGATACCTGAGACATAGGAAGTACTGATGGCAATACTTCTAAGATTCGGGATACTCTTTTAAAATCATAGAAGATACATAGGCAACTTAAATAAATACAAGTATTTCTTTATATTTTTTATAAATTTATAAATTT
Organism: Curcuma longa; assembly: GCF_044706935.1. Taxonomy (NCBI): domain Eukaryota; kingdom Viridiplantae; phylum Streptophyta; class Magnoliopsida; order Zingiberales; family Zingiberaceae; genus Curcuma; species Curcuma longa. Next base: position 13,602 of record NW_027430522.1, on the reverse strand, counting down.
TAAATAATAATAATATTAAACTATTGCGAATCGTGAATCCAAGGTTTCGAACCGTAAACCGTAATTATCTTGGATGTTTAAAGTTAAGAGTCGCCTTGTCAAGAATTGTCGAATCGGTGATTTTGAACCTTCAAATTGGTAATTTCGAACCGTCGATTCAGAACTATAATCAAGTCTATTAAAGAAGACTCTATTAGATTTTAAAAAATAAGATATATAATTAAAAAAATTAAAAATAAAAATAATATAAAATTAAAATGGATGTTTATTTAAATTAATCTAAAATTAAAAATAAATATTTTTTTTAAAATAAATATAAATAATATTAAAATAAAAAATTAAGGGTCCCAATAAAATTGTACCCTAGGCATAGAACTTATCATTTTAAAATAAATAGCTCGATTTAAAACATTAATTATTTAACTTGCAATTCAAGAGTTTATTTGTAAAATTTCAGATAATATGTAGAGGATATAAAAAATCCATCTTAGATATTTTATCTTTTAAATATGTTGTATGGGGAAAGGTTTTCCGCCACCTAGATATTTTATCTTTAAACAATCCATAAGTGGTACATAAATAAAAACGATGATGATGTTAGAATTATTGATTTTTAATAAATTATGAATAAATATAGATTATGAATTGAACATTGATATTATATTTAAGATAACGACACTAATAATTATTCTTTTAGTTAAACGCGTTCAATGTGTTCACCCCACATGTATTAAGGACTATTTTAAAATTAAATAAAAATTTTAATATTATTTTTTTTAAACAGCAAAATTATTATTTTAAAAGTAAGATTATTATTAAAATAATAATAATAATTTTAATATTTTAAAATATTTTTAAAATATATTTATTTAATATGATATAATTTTAAGATGATTGAGTGGACAGTGGAACCCATAAATAATGAGTGCTAATGTTAAAAAGAAGAATGGAGATATATTATTATAACGAGTATGTGGCAGTGGATCCCATGCTTTTTAATGAGGTGGAGGGTTTATAATGGGAGTGGGTTGTGGTCTTGTGGATGCTCTAATAATTATTCTTTTAGTTAATTATGTGAATTCGGATCGGATTAGAACAAGAAGATTATTTAAAAAATTCAATCCGAACTCGATTTAATTTGAAAATTATAAATCCAAACTTGGATAATTTGACCAACCTAAATAAATTTTTTTATTCTTGTTTTTTTAATAATTCTTCACTTCTATCTTATTATTTTATAATTATCATATTAACCTTATGCTTACTTAAAGTATCTTAATTTTTAAAATAGAATTTACTTTAACTCCAAAATAACTTCTACATTCTTAAATTCAGATGAATATGAATTAATCCAATCCGACCAAAAAAGTCATATTCTTCACAATAGCTTGGTAATTGAATTAGGAGAACTTTTATGATTTTACTTATGAATTTCTTGAAATTCAGATTTTTAATATAATTATATTTTTCGGTAAAAATTATCCGTCAAAAAGTTTCTCTCAACCAGTAATCCACAATCAGTAAATTTTATTCACCAACTTTTATGGTGACCAATATTTAAAAATGTTACTGACCAAATAAATAGTCAATAAATTATTTAAAAATAATGATCAAATATATTGAATTTTTTTAAAATAAATGATCGATAAATTTTTAAAAATACTGATCAAATATATATTAGACTGGTAATTTTAAAAAATAAATGGCTGATAAATTTTTTTTAAATATACCAACCAAATATATATTTGACCGGTATTTCTCATTAGCCATCCAAAATATATTTTGCTATTATTTTTTAAAAAAAATATTATATCATTTTTATCAATTAATCAATCATTTCCATAAAATAATAATCCACAGAATTTAAAAAATAAATAATTGATAAAAAAAATGAATATTACATAGTAATAAATTATCCAAAAAATTACAAACAAAATGTCAAATAACTAATAAAATTTCCTATAATAAAAGATCTAAACAGACATCAAAGTATTTAGATTTCTCCGTTCTTCTCTTTTATGGGTGGGAATTGACTTAGATTGTTGGAGGACAAGTCTTTTACAGGTGCTCTCGTGCAAATACACTCATCCTTCTCATGCTGACGAGTATGAACCCATAATCAGATATGCATTAACAAATATTTTTTTTATTCATGTAGAACCTCAATCAGTAAGATAGTCTATATCAATAAATAATACATCAGACAAATAAAAATTCTTAATTTCAAAAGGTAAAAGGTGATATAAAAGTTTCACAACAAATATTAATTATGTGGTGTCAAAAACCAGCTACAATTAATATAGAATGAGCAAGGTTTCATATTTTCAGTACAATTTCGCTACTATCTGGTTCATCTTTAAGTTATGTGTCCATAGTAAATTAGAATCATGTGGAGGTCAGTAGCATGCATGTCAAAAAAATTAAATAAAATAAATTCAAAGTCATGAACAGAACAACCTCAAAACTGTCATAACTAGTTTGAAGTAAAACCTGCATAATGTTGATCACTTGATGCATTCTCGTTGTTGTGGTAGGAAACCAAGCAGATCACTTGATGCATTCTCGTTGTTGTGTAATTGATTAAGGAAAGATCGATGTTTCCGTGGGTTTGAAGAGAGTCCGACAGTCCTACAAACAAACACAACTTCATAAGGGAATTGTAAAACAATGTCATTTGGAAAATTGGATGATATCTGAATTAGACATAAAGCCTATAAATACAAGCTTTACATCCATCGTAATGAGAAAGAAATACATGTAAATACACCAAGATGGTAGATATTATCTATATAGCTGTGAAAATCTCCCATATGTGTTGTTAACAGGATGTTCTTTAGGAAATATTAGCATTCAAAAGGAGAAGAAGAAGAAGAAGGCCATATAATCAAAGAATAATATGTTGGAGAAAATTTCTCTGTCCAAGATCATCACGTAAGACCTTGAACAAGATAAATATAATTTGCACAAACAAACACGTGACTCTGTTCTCCATTGCTTGGTCTTCATTTTCCTCCTCTCCTTTGATGACCTTCTAAGGGTCTAGAACACAACAAATGAGAGACTATATATATAGTTGTAAATTCCTAAACAACACCAATCCGTCTCCTAAAGAGTGGGATTTTGAGCATATACAGGACAGCCATCACATGAAGATGAACCTTAACGAGAGTCGATCACAGTGTATTAGTCACACTTTAGATTCAACTTTTTCAACCCGATTTTAGTTAAAACCAAAATACACTATCAATTGAAATTGGCAAATGATTGGGGAAAAATCGAACATGATATCGCCGGCCAGTCTGCTTAAATCTCTGTTAGTTGTACCGAATGTTTCCTTGCGCTGATCCAATTGCATGCACAAATTTAAAAAGGTTGGAATTAGATGACTCGGTCCGATCTAGGGTTCTTCTGAGAAAAAATGGTTCGATCAGAGAGAGAGAGAGAGAGAAATCTTTCTCCTCCTCAAGAAATCAAACTCAATAAAGCCAGAAGCAGCAACAAGACGAGATTTTTGAGCAAGCTGATGAGTTATTGATGGAAGACAATAAACCCTGCGTACCAGGCGCGGCGAGGGCAGGATGGATCCATGAGATTTTAATAATGAAAATTAAAAATTTAAAAATTTTAATTTGAAAAGGACTATTGACTCGTCTACCCGGCAACCTGCTTTAGGTTGGACTAGATTGAAGATTTTTCAACCTATCAAATTGGTGAACAAGTCCGCCCCATCCCATCATATGACGTGCTTCTGGCTAGTTGGCCTGCATCACTCAGGTCCGGGTTCATAAGTAGTGACAATCACTCTATAAAGACTTACTTCCGCTTGGATTCCCTTAACCAAGCCACTGCCTATGAGTCGCCGGCTCATTCTTCAACAGGCACGCGGTCAGAAATCGTATTCTCCTCCCACTGCTTGGGAGCTCACGGTTTCATGTTCTATTTCACTCCCCGATGGGGGTTCTTTTCACCTTTCCCTCATGGTACTATTTCGCTATCGGTCACCCAGGAGTATTTAGCCTTGCAAGGTGGTCCTTGCTGATTCACATGGGATTCCACGTGCTGAGATGTCCGTCCTATCATATATTAATTCGTTTGACAATTCTAAAAAATGATGATGAAATCCCAATCTCTGATGGTGGCCGGCTCGGTCCCACGGAAGTTTGGTTCATAACTTTCATTCGTTTGACTTTTAGACTATCTGATGGGTTCTTGACTTATTTTGTGTTTCCCATTGAATTTTTTTTTTTCGCAATCCATCAATCCGTGTCAGTCACGGATCGGTCTATCCCATAATTAATTTAATTTCAATAATGAATTAATAAAATTTTAATTTAATTTGTTTAAATTATTTGATGAGATAGATTAATTTAACATACTTCAACTCAAATTGATGATTGTAATTGTAAGGAAAATAAATAAAAATAAAGAAACAAATATTCATAAGAATAAGAAAATAAAAAAAAGTTTATAATATAATTATTGATTAAAAATTGACTTATAAATTAATTTTTATTTATTATAATAATTATCTATTAAATGTTTATCGCTAATCTTATTAAATTTTATAATAAAATTATAAAAAATAAAAATTTAAATAGTTAAAATTTTATAAAATATATCAAAATAAATTCTACATGATATTTTTAAACTTTTTAATTGCTAATGTTAATATAAATATTATTGAAATATTAAAAATGAATCACTAAAAAATTTTGATGATAATCACTTAAGAAATTATTAAATAATTAAAATTTACTGAGCAAATATAACTTTGTGAAAATAAAATTATAATTTATCAATAAAATTTAACTTGGACTAACCAGACAAATTAAAATTACCAATCAACTTTAATTTTAACCAGTAAAAAATAATAATTACCAACTAAATCTGACTAGTCAAATAAATTACCAACCAACTGATTTTAACCAGTAAATAATTAAAATTTATCAAAAAAATTAAATTTGAAGACTTTGCTAAAAATAAAATTATCAATTATCAATCAAATTTAACTTGGACTAGTTACAAATTAAAATTAGCAATCAATTCTAATTTTAACCTAATAAAAATTAATAATTATTAAACAAATCTAATTTTGATCAATAAATAATTTATATTTATCGGCCAAATTTAACTTTGATTAATAAATAAAATAAAATAACAATAATTTATTTTGATATGTAATTATAATCATTTATCGGTCAAAATTTAAATAAATTTAAATGTGGTTGGGATAAAAAATTTTAACCCATACAGTCGTACATCATATAATTTTGTTCGTTTGGCTTAATTATACTGTGAATGGTGAGGCTACTAAGCTGCCCTAAATTAAAATATAATACGACACTTTAAAATATCATCGAACAAAAAAAAAGGAAAAATAATTGTGAAGAGTAGTTTGGAACTTAATGAAAAATGATCGTCCATAAATTAATACAAATTAAATCAATAATAAAAAATGGCAGGCTTAATTATAAATGATAATAAAAATATCAAAAAAAAAAAATAAAAACTAACATACATACTGGAAGTGGATGAACATTAAGTCCATAAATTAATACAAATTAAATGCAATATATGTATATCATTTCTCATTATAAATTGATTGGTTACTATACTCGCTTAGACAAGCGAAGTAGCCTCCAATGAATTTCATTTATGTTAACAATTCACTTTAAAGTTTCTTTTGTAGAAAATATTTTCCAAATTTAATATCAATATTTGACAGGAAGGAAAATCACTTTCTTTTTTTTTGTGTTCTTGATCCAATTACAATCTATCTGTTTCACATCTTTGTTTTCTATTTTAAATTGTATACTTAACGTACGGCTGCAATTACACAATAAAACTTCTCCAAAAATATTATTTAATTACATGTGCATACATCCTTCATTCTTCTTTAGTTGTTTTGCTATGATAGTAGTCCCTTTTTTTTCCCTTTTATTTCTCCATATTCTCCATATTAATAAACAAGGAGCTTGTGCCTTTTACTTTATTTGAGAAAAAAATAGACAATTAAACATTAACTATATATAAGCACTCACAAAAAATAATAATAAGGATCCATTATAGAAGATAAAATACTTGAATAGTTAAATTGACACTATAACTTATTTTTTATTCTCAGAAATTGATTTAATATTTCTAAAAGGTAATAAAAATTTATTATAGAAGATAAAATATACGAATAATTATATTGATATCAACTTGTATTTTGTGCCATGCTTTACTTAATCGGTACACTTTCTTCTCTAATATGATAGTATTTGAGCTAAAATATCTATCAAATGTTGGCTTTTAGAAGGTAGGGTAATTAATAAGCATTAATTGTAGACGATCGATACTAATCTAATTTGATTTATATCAAAATTTACTTAAACATTGCTAAAACATACTAAAACTCTATTACAAAAGATGAATAGTTACATGGATATCAACTTGATTTTATCTTACAATTTGCCTCAACATTATTTAGCTACCAACCTTCTATAATGGTACATGAACTTTGTTAAAGACTCTATCGATCAAATGAAAATACACATTCCTCCAATTTTGTTTGGATAGTAGGATTATAAATACACTCCATAATCCAATCACATATCCTAGTGAGGTACCAAAGTAAATTGATAGAAATATTTGTGATTTACTCTTTTGCAACTCTTCCTTTGTCACATTATTGCCGACATCATTAGAGCAACTCTTGTTAATCAAAGCCCCACAAAGATGAGCATTGCCCATATAAATGGAAGCATCTTGAAGTGTTTGAAGTTGATACCCAGAAGGAATATTCCCTGACAAATTATTGTAAGAAAGGTTTAAATGGTTCAAAGCCATCAATCTTGACAAATCTTGAGGAATAACACCTGATAAGTTGTTGAATGACAAATCCAAAGTTTCCAATGACTTCATTCCACCAATAGTATATGGAATCATACCTCTTAAAAAATTCCTTGACAGATTCAAAGTTTGAAGTCCTACAAGAGATCCTAATGTCGTAGGAAACTCACCTGTAAGACTATTGTTTGAAAGATCTATAATCTTCACCAAATAGAGAATAGATGAAAAGTCATATTCATTTCCCTTTGTAACTATTGATACACTATCACTTTCTTCATATTCAATATATTGAAGTCCTATTTCAATTGAAATTGGGTCATCCATTACTCTTGATGTTGATCTTATTGCATTGAAATTGCCAAAGGAATATGGTATAGACCCTCTTAAATTGTTATTGGCAAGGTCAAGAATTTGAAGATTGCTCAGTTCTCCAAGGTTTGAAGGAATAATGCCAGAAAACATATTTGACCGTAATTTGAGAACAGTCAATCGATGCAAACTTTGTCCAATCCACGTAGGTATACTTCCTAAAAAGTTGTTGCCTGCGAGATCAATGACATGTAGTTCAGTGCAATTTTGCAATGACAATGGAAGTTGTCCACTGAGATCATTGTTGTCCAAATGCAAAGACTCCAATCCAATCAAGTTTCCAATGGAGCTAGGAATTTCACCAGTGAGCTTATTGTTTCCCAAGTGAATAAAGTAAAGACTAGTATTTGCTTCTTGCCAGCACTTGGGTATCTCTCCAGATAATTTGTTGTAGGATAAATCCAAACTCCACAATTGCTCCCATTTGCAAATGAAAGATGGTATGCTCCCATTGATGTGATTGTTCGAAAGGATTAAGATGCCTACAGACATGAAGTTACTTCCTATTTGTTGTGAAATTTTTGATGGTATAGGGCCAGAAAAATCATTAAAAGATAGGTCTAGGAGCCAGATTTGAGGTGGCCAACGAGGAACAAGTCCTTCCAGTTTATTAAAACTTAGAATCAAAATTTCAAGGCTTGACATGCTCTCTAAGGAGGATGACGGCAGAGTGCCCCTAAGGTTATTATGAGAGAGATCAATAGCCCAAAAGGTGGAAGAAGATGAATTCCAAAACCAATGAGGTAGGATGTCATTAATGCTTGTATTGGACAAACTCAACAAAGACATGGATTTCTGTGAGCGAAGCCATTGTGGAAACCTAGGACCCACTATACAAGAGGTCAAGTCAATGTCTTGTAGTTGAAAAGAAGGGATCCAGTCATAATCTAATGAAATGGTAATTCGAGAGTTTTCCCTTAAGGCTAAACTCTTTAAGTTGGTTAGGTTTGCAAGATGGGGTTCTGAGAGGACACTCACTAAAGAGTTATAAGAGAGATCTAGATCCTGTAACTTGGAAAGTTTCCAAATCTCAGTAGGTATGGGACCCGAACCCGAAAGTGAATTAAAAGAAAGGTCAAGACTTATTAGACTAGTTAAGTTCCCGATTTCAGAAGGTATTTGACCATTAAGTGAACAAGCAAAAAAGAAGTAATGATTGTAGACTACTTAAATTTGCAATTTCTGCGGGTATAGGACCTGTTAGCATTTCATTGGAGCTAAGGTCAAGTAGTATTAGATGATTCAGACTCCAGATTTCAACAGGTAGGGGACTAGATATGTTGCCAGAAATACAAGTTGAATTAGTCTAGTTAGGTTACTGATTCCAGCAGGTATCAGTCCTGAAGCATCAATTGCAAGGGATGAGAGATTAGTGAGTCGCCACAGCCAGTTGGGCAAGGAGGAGGAGAGGAGAAGGGATTGAATTCAAGGTCAAGAATTTCGAGAGAAGTGAGATTGAGATGAGAATTAAATGAAGAGGGGATGTGATTAAGATCACAACCGAACAAATATAATTCTTGCAAGGAAGGGAGCATGTTGACCTCCGACAACCAATTTTGAGAGACAGCACTGAGATTCACATAGGAAAGGTCGAGGTACCTCAAAGAAGAGAGCCCTGAGAGCCAATCCAAACGATGGGCAATTGGAGTCGCAGGCCATCCTGACTGCAGCCCAAGATGATAAAGGCTCGACAGATTGCCAAGTTGAGAAGGAATAACTCCAGCAAAGTTGGACCAATAAAGCTCAAGATACTTGAGCTTCTGAAAAGAACCAATAAAATGTGGGATTGGAGCGCCTTCGAAGTCATTCCCACTTAGATTCAACCGCTCTAACCGAGTCAAGTTCAACAAAGAAGGACTCAGTATCTCACCTCGCAGAGCCGCAAGGGGCGTTTGCTCATCATAATAGAAGACTCTGGGATTTTGAAGGTTGAGCTCCACAACATGCTGGCCTCCGAACAAACTTGCGTTGTCGGTCTTGCATACGACGCCACTCCATTTGCAGCAGTCAATTTGTGGAGACCAGGAGGCCAAACGGTGGGAAGGATCTTTGACGTTGGCTTTGAAGGCGAGCAAGGCAGCCTCTTGTAGTTGTTGCTACGGCTGCTTCTTTGAAAGAAAAGGCAAGGCCTAGGCTCATAAGCCCACAAAGCATCAAAGAATAGTAGAACGAGTGCAGAGGCATAGTCTTTCTCGAATTTGGTAAACTACTTGCTTCTTTCCTTGATGGGGGATTGCACTAGCTTATTGTTTAATATATAGAGCTCATCTCAATCTACATATCTTTTCTGTGGAAAATAGTGTCTTATCAAATCCAAGTATTAAACTAGGGAATATATATAATTCTGATAGAGTTAGTCCACTTGTCAGCATATCCAACACCCAATATTTTCTACTATTCCAAGTCTTCTCCGTGTGGTCGTTTCTGTAGAAATCTGCCACCACCCATCAGTATTTTCTACTATTCCAAGTCTTCTCCGACTGGACGTTTCTGATGTCTACAATTCCAAATCTTCTCGCTATGTTCTATTTAACTACCATTCCAATCCAAGATGTTATTCCAATCCACAATTTGTTAATTCGGCATTATATCTTCTTTAATTATCTTCTTCTCTTAATAAAACTAAAACAAATCTTAAGATTGATCCATGAGGACTTTAACTAACTAGTAGTGGATTTGGCCATTACCATTCATTTATCAAAAAGGATATATATCGTCCTTATTGTGACTGTAGAAAGCAACCTTGACCTAAAAGAGATAACGATCTTCGATAGACCGCCTTAAATAAGATCAATCGACCTTGTAGACCCTTTAATTGTGAATTAAACTGAGACAAAGATGATTATTTGACTGAATAGATCATCTTAAATTCATAATAATTTTTCTACTCTTTAAAATCTAAATCTTTAAAAATTTACTATACTTCAAAATTTAGAATATTATTATTTTAAATTATAGGTCGTTATATCTTTAAAGACGATTATCAATCAATCAACCGTAAAACATCTAATTAAGTGAAATAATATCATCTTAAAAGAGAAAACTAAATTAATTAATAATAATAATAGTGTCTTAACAAATAAAGAAATTGTCAGGAATATAAACAGGTTAAACTAAAGTTGTCATACTAAGTTTTACCAATTCAAACAATGTCGATATCAAATAGACTAGATACATCCTCCATTTTCATAACTTGCATATCACGTTTTGGAGTCTAACTTTCACAAGTCAAATGTCGAGAATGACAACTTATCGAATAGCGAGGTAAGATAGTCGACTCCCATGATTATTGAATTTTGACTTGATCAATTCACTTAAAACCACTTCTAACTCCACTTGTGCAATTGGCAATGGTAATTCACTAAGCTCTGATCTATTTAGTAAATATCAACAACATGATTCATGAGATAATATTTCAAGCTAAACTTTATATATATTATAATATAAATAAATTGTTTGGAAAATTTTATAAATAAAGATCAAATTTTATTCCATTGGTAAAATTGATCATTAATTCATAATTTTTTTATAATGCCGTGTCCTTTGCGTTGGAATTAATATAATATTGTAACTCATTTTCATGTACTTAAAATAGTTCAATATAAAAGTCAAAAATACAATATACAGAGAATATTTGCAAAAAAATTTATCATTTCAAAATAAAATAGCTCGATTTAAAACATTAATTATTTAGCATGTAATTCAAGAGGTCATTTGTAAAAATAATATGTAGAGAATATAAAAAATCCGTCCTAATTAGATATTTTATTACTTTAACATGGTACATAAATACAAAGGATGGTGATGTTAGAATTATTGATATTTAATAAATTATGAATTGAACATTAATATTATAATTAAGGTAATCGATGAGAAGTAACGATATTAATAATTATTCTTTTAGTTACTTTTTATTTACATATTTATAATGATGGATGTGAATTCGGATGGATTCAGATATCAAAACAAAATTATTAAAAAAAATTAACTTGAAGTCAATTTGAAAATTATAAATTTGCATTCGGATAACCCGATCAATATAAATAACTCGACAAACTCGAATAAATTTTTTTTATTATTTTCTTTGATAATTTTTTATTTTTTAATATTTTATTATTATGATACTAATCTTTTATTGATGTACATAAAATATGTCAATTTATAAAATAGAATTTAATTTAACTTTAAAATATATTTTCCACCCTAAATTTATGTCAGTCCGAACTTAATCCAATCCAAAAAATTAAAAATCGAGTTAGATTTCTTGTCCAAACTGTCTTAATTCCCTAGGAATCTTATTAAAAATCAATCTTTGTCTTGTGATTGATAGGAGTTTCATGGACTGAAGAAGAACACAAACTATTTCTTGTGGGACTCGAGAAGCTTAGAAAAGGAGATTGGAGAGGCATCTGTCTCTAGGAACTTTGTTAATTACCACAAGGACCTCCACACAAACGGCTAGCCATGCTCAGAAATACTTTCTCAGACAAAATAATCATCTTAACAAAAGCATCGATCAAGTCTTAGGGCTCATCTCAACCTATCTCTTCTGTGGAAAACTAGTTAGTGCCTTATCAAATCCAAGTCTTCCCCCTTGGTCCTTGCTATATTTCTGATATATTCAGTATTTTCTAGTCAATACTGCTATTCTGAGTCTTCCCCGTGGTTCTTTCTGTAGAAATCTGCCACCACCCATCATTCAGTATTTTCTTTCTGTAGTCACTACTATTCCCAAGTCTTCCCCCGTGGTTCGTTGCTGTAGAAATCTGCCAGCACCCATGCATGAGTATTTAATTAATTCTACTATTCCAAGTCTTCTCCATCTGGTACGTACGTTAATTTTCTATCGACTACAACTCCAAGCCTAATTAATATTGGCCACAATTTGTTAATTCGGCCGGCCGGCCAGCATTATATCTTCTTTATCTTCTTCTCTAAAAAAAAACAAATCTTAAGACTGATCCATGAAGACTTGACTAACTACTAGACTTCTGGAAGCATTTGAGAAGCCTTCTGGAAAGGTACTACAATCAACACACCACAATTCCCTAACAGATGAGGAAGCACCAGTTACCTGTTTGAACCAAAGTTACTGATTTTTGTCTTTAGCCAAAAGTTTCAAGTTAGTGAAATAATGGCCTCATTCGTCTTTGACTTGATACTGTTTCAGAAAATCCCACTCGTTTTCGTCGGAAGACAACCTGGTGATGCTGAAGTCCTTTTTGCATCCACAAGCAAAGCAGAAAAAGAGCTGAACTGGAAGTATGTACTCGCAGCGCTTTTGTTCATTAACTTACTGTTGTTCTTACATTGTGTTTGTTTTAGTACTATTGTTATGGCTTGTTGACTTATAACTTCATAAAACTATGAATCATTACTTATATAAAAATGACTACTGCAGAGCTAAGTATGGAATCGAAGAGATTTGTCGTGATCAATGGAACTGGGCAAGCAAGAACCCGTGGGGCTACGAGTCTCCCGACACAGCTAACGACACAGCTAACGGTGGAGTGACAAAGTAGTTAGGCTTGTTGAGCCTATTATTAATGCGAAAGTTCATGTACATGGTACATCTAGGTTCACTGATGTCTCTTATCTGATATATCATAGATAGGATAAACATATTGTTGTCACTGCTGAAACTTTTCTAGTCATAAGGGATCTTCCATATTTTCTTGTATAATCAATAAACCTCATGTGAACTTCCAGTAGACCTAGGAGGATTAGGTGTATTTATTGGTATTTTGATGTATTAACCCTTGTTAACTGTTAAAATCAGTCTAATAAAATACCCAACAGGAATGATTTCAATTAAAAAGTTCAAATAAGAAATGACTAATGAAGCATTGGCAATGAAAATTTGTAAATGCAATAAAAAAGTGTTAAAAATAATCAGACTAGACATATAAGAGCTTGCATAGAAATCCATCATCTAATGTGCTTGACTTCTATGTTTACTAAATGATATTAGTCGCCTTCAGTTTTTATGGTTGTAGATGTCATTTTCATGCTATCAAAGTAAGTTGCAACTTGGCATGCTTTCTTTTGTCACTGTTAAAGACAAACTGTTTACTCAATCATTTCTACAGTATTATTGACAGATGAATACTACTACATCTAGGATAAAGGATTAAAGAGAGACAAAGAAAACAAGGATACCAGTTAGTAAAGGCTGTGGTCCTTGGCCCTGATGTGTAGTCTCTTCTCCATGTGAGTACTCTGAAGCTTTCATGCTCTGTCTCATAGCTATTCATGTTCTAATTGTAGGGTAGCTAAAAACAAAATCTAACTAAGTTACTAAAACCTTTGATCAAAATACAAGTTAATAACTTGGGACCATTGCTGGCTCTTATTACAAGTTAGTAACTCTCGTTACAAGAAAGCATAAGTCCATCATGG
>NW_027430521.1:0-3239 GCF_044706935.1 Curcuma longa | reverse complement strand
AATTTTGGCCAGATATAATAATAATAAAATAATTTAAATTCAGAATTATTTTTATATTATTTCAAATCTCAGCCAATTAAATAAATTGCAACCGTCGGATCTTTAGATTTGGTTTTTCCTTTTAAAATAAAAAACCAAACCAAACTTATTTCTATCTTAAGTGGCCGGCCCACTTATAGAAATATTGGTTTAATCCGCGAACCAATTTTATATTAAAATAAAAAATAAAACCGAACCGAAGAGATCTCATCCGTCGGATGCAACTTAATCTCATCTAACGGTTCTAATATAATCTTCTTTAATATAACTTAATTGATTCGATCCAACGGACCTGATCCATTCCTTTGGGCGTGTGGTTCATTGAACCAACTCTGGTTCACCTCGTGAACCGGTTCTTCCTTCCGAAGAGAATTAAAACCGAACCGGATAGATCTTGTCCATCGGAGACGACTTAATCTCATCCAACGGTTCTAATCTATTCTCTTCAATTCTTCTTTATTTATTTCGATCCAATGGATGCAACTTGATCTAATCCCTTGGATACAAGTTGATCTCATCCATTAACTCATCCTACGGTCGAGAACCAATCTCATCCAACGGTCGAGATTAAATCTCATCCGACGGCTGAGAACTAATCTCATCCGTTTGATTGTATCCTTTTGAAGATGTCTTTAGGCTACAGTGGGGACCTCGAGGAGGTATTAGATCTGGCCTTCTGATGGGTTTCGGATCCCGTATTCCACCCAGAATACACACCTACATCCATCAATAACGATCCATTCCACTAGAGGATCATTATTGCACTACCAATCTAATCCCCAAATTACATTTTGGGTTCCTTCTTATTATATTATGCATTGCTCCCCGTGTTTAAGATATCGTATGTCCGTCAATTATCTGAGTTCACTGACAACTCAATAATCGACATCTACGACCTTGAATAGTACCACTCAACTTCATTGTCAGTCGGACCAAGTCCACTTGCAAGATTTTGACTTGACAATCCTTATGAGCTATCCAAGGGGACATCATCAACCCTTACTGGGACACGGATTCCTTTTGTAATTAATGGCACACCATATAGATAGCAACATCACCCAACTTACCGGGAATAATTGATCTGACGCAAAGATCTCACCCTTTGGTAAATCAAAGCAATAATTACTACCTATAGGTGCCCATTTATTACATCGGGATTAAGAGTGCATAATTCCTAATAACAGAGGTCTTGTTCAATTTGTGAGTCAGAGTAAATTGAACTACCTCAATGGTCCTGCTCAATGCACACAAAGTGCACTAGTGTAATTCTACAGTCAAGACAGACAGTAACCGAATTACACTACAACCGTTCCCGATGGGTTGTCCAACACCATCTTGGTTGTGAGTCTTAGTTTATAATTCACAGGGGACTGATAATCATGGTCTTCTGTGTCTCACAGACACCAAGTTATCTACAGTGTGAACTAAGAGGACTTTATTGCAAATTTACCTATTGCAATCATTTGACCAAATCATGATTTCTTATTTCTTAAATGTTTACATATAAAAGACCTAGTCTTTTCAGTATACTTCCTAACAGCAGTATACTAGAATCCTAGAATTCTGAGAATCACTATCCCATTTAATCTATATTGTAGATAAACATACATTATCAGTTCATAGGTTATAAACAATGTTTACCCAAGAGGATTGGACAAACCATTGGAGTGGTTGTGGTGTAATTCGGTCCGTCTGTCTTGACTATAGAATTACACTAGTACACTTAGTGTGTATTGAGCTGACTTTGAGGATTGTTATTTATACTGACTATATAATCGAACTAAACCTCTGTTACTATAGATGTACATGCTCTTAATCCCGATATAATAACAAACACATGTGCTTAGTATGTACTTCTTTAATTCATCAAAGGGTGAGATTTAGATCGATAGATCAATAGGCCCGATGAGTTGGGAAGTAGTATTATGTACATGGTGTGTTGTTGATTATAGAAGGAAACTGTGTCCTATAATCTAGGTTGATGATGTCCCCTTGAGGAGCTCATAAGGATTATCATGTAAACCCTGCAGGTGGACCTTGTCCGCATGATAATAAGGTTGAGTGGTACTACTCTTGGATTAGAAGTTGATTAAATTCGAGTTGTCAGTAACTCATTTAATTGACGGACATACGATATCTTAAACACAGGGAGACTAATGTACTGATAGTAAGAAGGAGCCCATATTATAATATGGGATTGGTGCGGTAGTGCAATAATAACTCTCTAGTGGAATGAGTTATTATTGATAGACTTAAGCTGTGTGTTCGGTGAAGAACATGGGAAGCTTAAACCCATCAGGAGACCAAAACCAATTCCTCCTCTAGGTCCCTACTGTAGCCTCTAGGAATCCTCAAGTCCACCTTGGAAGAATTCGTGAAGAAACCAGGCATTCGAACCCATACAAGGCTGTGTAATCGATCAGCTGATCGATTACACACCTTGGTAATCGATCAGCTGATCGATTACCAAGCCTTACCAAGCCTCGTGGGAGATCGAAGGCAGGTAATCGATCGATTACCAGCCTGGTAATCGATCACCTGATCGATTACCAGTGTTAATGAGGAAAAAGTAGCGATGTTTAATCGATTGTTTGATCGATTAAACACCTCGGTTCGAATTGGAAACTTCCGAAATCTTGCCAAAATCTCCGAATTGATTGATCTAAATCATACCATGTTTATGATTCAATCATACCATATTTATGGCTCAAATTATACCATATTTGGGAGATGGCTAGGCTATAAAAGAAGGGGTTTGCCAAGGGTTGAATACACACGAAGTTAAAGCTTTGGTGGCCGAGACTCTCTCGGCAGCCAACCCTTTCTTCTTCTTCTCTTTCTTTCTCCAAGCAAAGAGAAGGAAGTTTAGCAAGCCATCGGAGAGGAGAATTCTGGTGGAGAAATTCTCGAAGGATCGTTGCCCACACAACGTTCGAGAAGAGGAGAGGAATACAGCAGAAGATCAAGAGGTCTTCGGGTACGAACTTCACAAACTTCATAAAGGTATAATTTAATGTTTCCACGTTAATTAAATTATGCTTTTTATATTGGATCCTGTAAACCAAACACAAGAGCCCAATGATCTAAACGAGTCGATCAAACTTCGTTTGATCGACTATGAGGGCAACTTGAGATCGTTTCCGAGAAAATTTTTGTTCTGCAAGAATCTACCGGAACGGTTTTTCAAGACTTTCCCATCA
>NW_027430520.1:0-3262 GCF_044706935.1 Curcuma longa | reverse complement strand
CCTGAGTGTCAATTGGAACCGCTGCATAGTCTTGCGAGCACAACTTCTGATAAACGAATATTGAAAGAGAACCAAAACATTCTTCACCCTCCACCATTTCCCGATCTGCGTTGTCGAGTAAGGACTCAACTCCATTTGATGAATGAATTTCTAATTTTATTGTGCCAAGTAGATTGATCATGTTTGTTAATCACAGTGTTATGTTTATACTTTGGCTTACTATTGGGCTAACAGTAACATTGTAAGGAAGGCACTCAATGTCAAAAAGGTATGCTTTTCTTGTTGTTTCAATCATTTAAAGACCTTGCGATATAAAGAACTAGAATACAAATGAATGGAGCTTGAATTGTTAAAAGCCTCACGAGTGATGTAAATATTGTTGAAGGGGACAATTAAAGAATGGGTAAGGTGTAATCGTCACTTACCGTACTGCAATAGAACTCAAGAGTAATATCAAGTATCATCTTAGCCTTTTGCAAAGAGGATATCGTGCTTTGGTTTACAGGTGATCAAATTAATGTGAACATCATTCGTTACTTTGTTAGAGAACAATTTTGTCATTGCAAGGTTTCTTCATTTCTAGTGGTGATCATGATCTGGTGGTACCCTTCTCGGGGACAAAACAATGGATAAAAGCCTTAAATTCTTCTATTGCGGAAGATTGGAGATCTTGGCATGTTGGTGGTCAAGTTGCTGGGTACGTCTTTTTTCAAGTGCTTACCAAAAAGTCAACTATTTTGATATTATTCTAATTACTATTCATTAAATCCCAATAGGTATACCATGACATATTCTAATAATTTGACATTTGCAACTATAAAGGTAAGTTGGAAACATGTGTGATATTTTTTTATCTTTATTTGAATAAGTTGTTAGGTCATGTTCATGTCAAATCAGTCGTTCTTATTATTTTCATATAGGGTGCTGGTCATACAGCTACAGAGTACAAACCACAAGAATGTCTAGCTATGTTCACGAGGTGGATTTCTGGTGCAGCACTATGATGTTTCTTTCTTTCCTCTATCATGGAGCTTCATTTTAAAATGAGAGAAGATCAACAAAAACATTATTAATCTTTTATTAAAGATTATTCTATTATCAAGGTGATTGTTATTGTATATTAGTTTCCGCTTCTATGGAGCTCCAAGCTGCTCTCCAGATTGTTAAAATCTAGAGATTGTGTTTGTTCAAACAACCTCTATGTTTCTACATATTTTGAGATTGTGATTACGAAGATGCATTGGCATAAAAATATTGTTTATATTTCTGGTTTGATCTAGGCTATTTTGAAACTCTTGTGTTGAACTGAAAGTATTAGTTCAGGAATCAGTGTATGGTGTTGCTAAAAACTATGCTCACTGGCTTGTGGTGAAAAAGAAAAAAGTTTCAATGGCTAATAAGACCTCAATCACCCCAAATCTATTCAATATATCTACTAATTAACTGAGCTTTGAGTAATTCAAAATAGTTATCTTTTCTTGGTTATGGTTGCAAAAACATTAGGGATTTATTGTAGAAGACATACATTTGAAGTTCTTGTTAGTCTAAGAAAAATTCTTATTGTTACACATTTTCACGGATCCCACATTTACATTCAATTTAGTGTTTATTCTTAATTTCTTATCTGTGTCTTCTCACAATATTCGAAAGTTCTAAACAATCTTCTTCCAAACGAGCTTTCTTTATGACTTGAAATGAAACTAAACATAACTCACAGCATAACCATTCACCTTAATCCATATACCTCTGATCATAAGTTACTAATAAACATAAAAGACCGAAAATAAAAAGTCATTGTGTAAGAATTTTGTCTAGGAGTTTAAGTTGATTCCAATTTAGAAGTCAATGATACAAATACAAGTTTCTAACAGAAACTAGTTTATGCATGAAAGCATAGATGCTGATATGAAAAGGTCGAAAATTATTGTCAACATTGCATCTTTAGAAATGACAAATAGAAGCACAATAGCAATCACTTTGGTCTAATTATTTGATGAAAGAACAAATAATGTTTTTTCTCGGATCTTGATATTAATATGAGGCTCAAGAAGCAGAGGAAGAAGGACAAATAATGTTTTTCTTGGATCTTGATATATATTAATATGAGGCTCAAGATATAGAGAAGAAGGAATGTATCATAGAGGTGCTTTGTGATCATAGTTAGACATTTTTGTGGCTTGTACTCTGCAGCTGTGTGACCAGCACCTTATATTAAGAACACAAACAATTAATTTGACATAGACATAACCAAATAATTTATTTTAGAAAGTAACAAAAAGAAACACATCATATATTTCTTTTTCATCTTCATCTTTTACGGTTGCAAATGTCAAATTATTGGAATATATCATTGTATACCTATCGAAATTGGAAGAAGAGCAATAAATTGAATGATCTCATAATAATCTGAATTTCTTATAAAAGCAGTTATTACAATCCTCAGCCTCACCCTGCAACTTGACCAACATACCAAGGCCTCCAATCCTCCTCCACAATAGGAGAATTCAATCATGATCACCACCAAAAATGAAGAAGCCTTATGAATGATAAAATGTTCTTTATATTGCAAAATAGATAAATGGCTCAACTAGTGGGAGAATCTTGCTACCCATTTGATGTTAAGTGCTTTCCTCTCAATATTGCTATTAGCCCAATACTATGTCACTAATACAGGTTGCAGTATGCTCATGACAAGGCAATGTTTATGCAGACTCATTATATCAATGTGTTAACAGGCATACGACACTGTAAATTGGTAGTTCTTCAGTAATCTCGTCCTCTACAACTTCTTTATGTCGTCTAAAAGTTCATAGAGTAATTGGTATTCTCTCTAATTAATCGATAATGGGATTAAGATCACCTCAAAGAAGTCATTTGATTTGATTTCCCCATGTTGTGGGCGCATAAAGTAATTTAGAACTCTTATATATCGACTTCTCTACCTGTGCCTAGGACTTGCACCAATTCGACTCCGGTTTCGACCCAATCAACATGAATCTTGATCATGAAATCTCAGTCCATAGAATTGATCAATTTTGGTTGAACTCGGACTCAATTTGGCTCGATCTTGGTTCCACTCGAGTCCTACAAAGATTAAAATCAATTAATACCAAATTAACCATCAAAATTATAGAAATTAAATCAACCATCTGAAAATATACCACATCACAAATGCAATTCAATTATGTTGATTAAAACAATTAATTGTTCATACAAAATCCAAATTTAACCAACAAAATACCATGAAACCCTAGTTTATCAA
>NW_027430519.1:0-7232 GCF_044706935.1 Curcuma longa | reverse complement strand
TGGAATTAATGCACTTATTGAGAATATAAAAATGGTAATTCTCAAGAAACATAAATGTTTTGATAGTTTCAAGAGATTGAGTGTGGTATTTTAGAAGATTGGTCAAATATGACTATTTACAAGGTGTTGGAAATTAGCTGCTTTTATGATTTAATTAATGTAATGAAGTCATGAGAGTGTATATATAACTCTCATTTTGATAGTAAAGAATTATCGAGCTCTGCTATTGCAACTCAGTTTGGTCTGTCATTTTCTTCTTATTGTTCAAATACAGATTGTTCTAATAAAGTGGTATCAGAGCAGGTTAAAGATCCATTTGGGAGTCTTCTACAAGTTCAAAGATGGCATCCACTTCAATGCAGAATTCTACAATTTCATATTCAAGCATTCCAGTATTTGGAGGAGACAATTATGATTTCTGGAAGGTGAAAATGAAGACTTTACTTCTATCTGAAGGCTTATGGAGTATTGTTGCTAATGGTTTTGTAGAACCTGAAGCAACGGTTCAACTTTCAGCAGCAAATGTTGAGAAGCTTGAAGCAGATCGCATGATAGATGCTAAAGCTCTCTCAAAAATTCAAAATGGAGTCACCATAACTATCTTTCCGAGAATTATGAGAGCTACTTCAGCAAAAAATGCTTGGGATATTCTGGAACGAGAATTTCAAGGCAACAACAAAGCTAAAGTTATCAAACTTCAAACTTTTCGTAGAGAGTTTGAAAATCTAAAGATGAAGGAAACTGAGTCTATTAAAGAGTATTTCTCTAAAGTAATTGAAGTAGTCAATCATATGAGAATTCTTGGAGAAGACGTTGCTGATCAAAAGGTAATCCAAAAAATTCTTATTAGCTTGCCAGAAAAGTTTGAACATATTGTTGTGGCCATTGAAGAATCTAAAGATCTCACCACTCTTTCAATCGAAGAATTAATGGGATCTTTAGAATCTCATGAGCAAAGAAGGACAATACGTAATGAGCAACCTTTGGAAAGTGCTCTTCAGACAAAGCTAAGTTTAAAACATCAAAATTCCTTCAAAGAAAGCAGTTTCAAAACTGATCAGGAAAATGACAAAGGAAAATTCCAAAAAGGAGAATCTAATAGAAGGGAAGGCAACAATAGCAAAAAGGAGTCAAGATATAATTCCAAGCCCTCTTGCACGATATGCAAAAGACAAGGGCATACTTCTGTGAATTGTTGGCATCGTGGAAAGCCTCAATGTCATCATTGTAAAAAGTTCGGCCATATTGAAAAAGATTGCAGATTTAAAAGGGGCATTCAAGATCAAGAAGAAAATAATGATGAAGAGGGTCATTTATTCTATGCTTGCCAATCAACTCTTGAAGAAAAAAATAGCACATGGCTTCTTGATAGTGGTTGCAGTAATCACATGACAGGTAATGAGAATACTTTTCTTAATCTTGATTCGACTATTATTCCTAAAGTGAAACTAGGAAATGGTGCCATCGTTGAGTCAAAAGGCAAAGGGAGAATTTCAGTCGAAACAAAAAGGGGTACAAAATATGTCAACGACGTATTGTTTGTGCCTGAACTCAATCAAAATTTATTAAGTGTGGGGCAGTTGGTTGAAAATGGCTATCGTCTCCATTTCGAAGATGGCGGATGCACTATATTTGATAAAAAAGAAAAAGATCAGGTGATTGCTTATATAAAAATGAAGAGCAATAGAAGTTTCTCTATTAATCTTCAAACTGAAGTTATTTTGGCGCTACAAGGTGAAGTTAAACAAGACACTTGGCTATGGCATAAAAGGTTCTGTCATTTGAACTTTAATGGCCTGAAGCTTCTCAAGCAGAAAAATATGGTGAAGGGACTACCTGAAATCGAATCTATAACAGAACTTTGTGAAGAATGCATCATGGGCAAGCAACATCGGAATTCATTTCCTCAACAAAGTTCTTGGCGAGCAAAAGCACCATTGGAGTTGATTCACACTGATATTTGTGGCAAAATGCGAACACCATCCTTAGGCCAACAGAGGTATTTCCTCTTATTTATTGATGATTTCTCAAGAATGACTTGGGTTTATTTTTTGAAGGAAAAATCAGAAACTTTTCTTGTATTCAAAAGATTTAAGGCCTTTGTTGAAAAACAAAGTGGCTATTATATTAAAACCATACGAAGTGACAGAGGAGGAGAATATACCTCTCGAGAATTTGAAAATTTTTGCAAAGATGAAGGGATTTGGAAGCAATTGACAGCAGGATATAGTCCGCAACAAAATGGCATCGCTGAAAGGAAAAACAGAACCATTGTAGAAATGGCGACATCCATGCTAAATGAGAAATTCTTACCAAAAAGTTTTTGGGCAGAAGCTGTACATTCAGCAGTGTATATTCTCAATAGGAGTCCAACCAAGGCGATCAAGAATAAAACTCCATTTGAAGCATGGAGTGGAGTCAAACCGTCGGTAAGACATTTAAAAGTTTTTGGTTGTATATGTTATGCTCACATTCCTTCTGAAAAAAGAACTAAGTTCGATGAAAAAAGCAAGAAATGTGTTTTTGTGGGATACAGCTCCAACACAAAAGGGTATCGATTATATGATGCGGAAGCTAAACAACTAATTGTGAGCAGGGATGTTATTTTTGATGAAAATGCAGCTTGGAATTGGAAAGAGAAAGAAAAGCTTGAACAGTCACGAATACAAGATGTTATATTATCTTCATCAACTCCAGCAAGTAGAAGTACAGGAGATTTTGAAACAAGAATAAGTTCTGAACCTGAAGGTATTCTCCAAACTCCACCAACTTCACCAAATTCTAGTCCAAGTTTTTCTTCTTCAGAAACTTCCCCAAGACGAACTCGACGATTGAGTGAAATATATGAATCATGCAATTTTTCTGAAGTTGAACCAGAATGCTTTGAAGATGCCAATAAACATGAATATTGGAGAAAGGCCATGCACGATGAAATCGCTATGATTGAGAAAAATCAAACATGGCAACTTGTTGATCATCCAAAAGATCGGGAAATAATCGGAGTCAAATGGATTTTCAAAACAAAAGTTAATCAAGATGGGAGCATTCAAAAATACAAGGCAAGACTTGTGGCTAGAGGGTTTTCTCAAAAACCAGGAATTGACTTCTATGAAACGTTTGCTCCTGTGGCAAGATTAGAAACTATTCGGACATTGATTGCTCTTGCGGCACAAAAGAAATGGAAGATTTATCAACTCGACGTCAAGTCGGCTTTTTTGAATGGGGTTCTAGAAGAGGAAATATATGTGGAGCAACCACAAGGGTTCTTTGTGAAAGGGGAAGAAAATAAAGTCTATAAGTTGAGAAAAGCTCTCTATGGATTGAAGCAGGCTCCTCGAACCTGGTATGCTGAGATTGATAAATATTTTACTACGAAAGGTTTTCACCGAAGTCAAAATGAGCATACACTCTATGTCTTAAGAAAGGAAGATGCAATCCTTATTGTTTCAATATATGTTGATGATTTAATCTTCACCGGCAATGATGAAAATATGATTTATCATTTCAAAAGAGACATGATGAGCACTTACGAGATGACAGATTTGGGGCTACTACATTATTTTTTGGGAATTGAAGTATCTCAAATGGAAAATGAGATTTTCATTTCTCAAAGGAAGTATACAGAAAATGTTCTCAAGAAGTTTAATTTGTTTGGATGTAAAGCCATCGACACTCCACTAATTGTGAATGAGAAGTTAAAGAAAGAAGATGGAGCCCCAAAGGTTGATGCTGCAACATACAGAAGTCTTATTGGAAGTCTTTTATATTTAACATCTACTAGACCTGATATAATGTTTGCAGCAAGCTTACTGTCCAGGTTCATGCAAGCACCAAGTCAAATTCATTATGGAGTAGCAAAAAGAGTTCTAAGATATCTGCAAGGTACAATTGACTATGGAATTTCATATAAAATGGTTGAAAATTCAAGATTAAACGGGTATTCTGATAGTGATTGGGCTGGTTGTCTTGATGATATGAAAAGCACTTCAGGTTATATTTTTTCACTTGGTTCTGGAATATGTTCATGGGCTTCAAAGAAACAAAAAGTTGTAGCTCAGTCCACTGCTGAAGCAGAGTATATTGCAGCTGCAAAAGCAACATCTCAAGGTATATGGCTGCAAAGAATTCTTTGTGACATGGGAGAAAAACAAGAAAAAATCATCTTGCATTGTGATAACAAGTCAGCCATTGCTATTGGCAAAAATCCAATTAATCATGATCGCACAAAACATATTGCAATCAAGTATCATTTTATTAGAGAAGCAATTCAGAAGGGAGAAATTCAATTGGAGTATTGCAACACTCAAGAACAATTTGCTGATATTTTAACTAAAGCTCTTCCCAAAGAAAAATTCTGTTTTCTCAGACAACAAATTGGAGTCACGAAGAAAGTGCATTAAGGGGGAGTGTTGGAATTAATGCACTTATTGAGAATATAAAAATGGTAATTCTCAAGAAACATAAATGTTTTGATAGTTTCAAGAGATTGAGTGTGGTATTTTAGAAGATTGGTCAAATATGACTATTTACAAGGTATTGGAAATTAGCTGCTTTTATGATTTAATTAATGTAATGAAGTCATGAGAGTGTATATATAACTCTCATTTTGATAGTAAAGAATTATCGAGCTCTGCTATTGCAACTCAGTTTGGTCTGTCATTTTCTTCTTATTGTTCAAATACAGATTGTTCTAACAATTTCATGCCTAAGAGGATCTTCAATTTGTTCAACCACCCGCATTTCCCCTTCATTCCCACACCTTCCCAACTTCTCTTTAATTTGTAAAAGTAAATATATATGCTTTATAGCCTTGAAATAGAGTTAAATGGACACAATTTATTCATGGGAAGCTAGTTCAAACTATGAGGAAAAGTTTAATGGGAACTATCTTGGTCAGCACAGGGTGGTGGCTGAACATCCACGCACTAAGTGGCCCTTAAAGACTGGTACAGTTGCTTAATGGCACTATTGAAAAGGCAGGTTCGTAGACAAGAACATGTTTGAACCGCTGTTAGGTGGTATTCAATGATCCTCTAAACCGTTGGCTAAAGCAACTGCGCAACTGAATTAATACATAGGTAATGTATTTACTGGGTTTTCTCAATTTTCACAACTAAACAGGCATCCTCATTTCTAACTTACTCTGGTTAACATCACTACGCATCACATTGATCATAATCGGTTCACTTTGCAAGACCATCTTTATCAACAGTTTAAACAGAAATTTTGAACAAAGACCAATGTTCTAGTTAGATATCGTGAATAGTCAAGCCATCAGTCAACGAACGATTCGATGGGCACGACTTCTTGACGGAACTTGAATGAGAATATGATGAGCACCTAAAATACACTTTAATAGGAGGTAAGAATGGTGTCAGAAAATCTTGACAGGCCACTCCGATGCTCAAATTAGTATTTGTGGAAGGAAAAAATAGAAGTGCAGAAGAAGAAAACAAGTTATATATGTAGTTTTCAAATTGTCGAAAAAGAGTTATTTATATCTTACAAAGGGTTTATATACTCACGGAGAGCGCTTTTTCACGTCGACTCAAGAGAGATCATTGATAGGGGCTCGAAGAGATTGGCTCTGACGATTACAGACCTGAGGTCTCAACATGAGCCATCTGAGAGACCAAGTCTGTCAATCTCGTAATCACCTTACAGCGTAGCAGTCACTGATTATTTTTACCTTTTGACTTTATGCACAGATACAAAGATACCTAGGGAATCATGCCTAACAATCTCATAACTGTCCGCCCTGACTTCTTTATAGACATCACACACTTAAGGAATTTTGATAGTTTCTGTGTAGGACGAAGAGTAGTGGCCGAGATGTGATGGTCGAGATGTGATAGTCGAGACTGAGACAACTGGAATGGCCTAAACTGGGACAGTCAAGATCGAGACGTCCGAAATTGAGATGGTCGAGACCGAGACTGCCGAAATAAGATTTTGGGATCGGACGAGATGGCTTTGGAGGCACAAGTGAGATCCAGGATTGAGCTTATGTTGAGTCTTAAGTACAATCCGAGTCGAAAGCGACAACTATTTCACCCTGATGAGATTGTTTCTCTCAAATTCATTCATGTTGATTAATTTTGTTAGGTCAATTTGAATCCTGACTTCATTTGACTTTGATCTTTATTCTAGAGAGGGTCATCATTTATGACACCTGCATCACGAGGACAAACCAAAGGACAGCGAATCGTGGGAGCAGCCGTGGGGCCTTGGTTACTGCTGAGTGCCCAATAAATTGTGAGGACATGCGGCGGCGAAGGAGGGAGGGAGGACGGAAGGAAGGGATGGAGAAATGACGAACTTACGAAGGCCATTCGGCGGCTGCCATTGAGGTCTACCGTCTACATTCGGCCCCTGGCATCCGCCCACATCAGAAGATACCAACCTTGTTAGGCAGTCGACACTCGACAGAGCCGCGTACGTCTGGCCACGAACGCGTCTCGTTCACGGTCCAGGTTCATCCTCCAGTACTACACTGGTCTGCTACACGACAGGAACATGGAAAGATCCCAGGCTGACAGTGCAGGCCCAACCATAGTAGCGCTCGTGGCTGCTAAGCAAAATCCTGAATTCTGTCCGGAAAGAGACATCTTCGTTGAAATATGATAAGAATGAAGATCTCAGTCATTATAAAAATAATAATGATAAATACGATGGCTATTACAATTCAAATATGACAAATCTCATCATCCAATCCATTTTGGCAAATCGCTGTCATGTCAAATTCATATATTTAATTAGCTAATTAAAATTCCTTGGATATTTCTCGGCGTTTGTGGAGAAAATATCGATCTTTTCTTCCACCCTATCCTCCTTTTTCATGACTTTAAACAAATAAACGACCATATGTATTAATTATCTGTGAACTGGATCAAATTATATGGTTGAGTGGAACTATCAGCGCAATTAATGATGAAATATTATAGTGTCCTTTTCGTTTGCTAGAGCTCCTATTCTTTTTGCCTTTTGGATTGAGGTCAAGATGATATTTTAGCTGATCAAGCTCCGATGACTTATGAAGAGATGTATGTCAAGTTGATCAATATTAACGGTGCAGTCATTCCGACGTTCAAATCAGAACCAAATCAAAGAATAGTTACTTTTGAGCACAACAAGAAATTAAATTGATCTCTTTAACTTACTTTCCCCAATTATTATATAGTCAGCGTAACGAAATTTTTACGTAACTATCCTTTAAAAAGTGGTTAGGAAAT
>NW_027430518.1:0-34051 GCF_044706935.1 Curcuma longa | reverse complement strand
AAACAGAAAACAATTCATCATTATTCTTTTTTCATTTTTTAATTTTTCTTGTTTTTCAATATTTGTACAATAATTTACTGAACTGCGTAGAAAAATTTTAAATTGCTTTTCCCACCCCGACACCGCACCCCCCTCCCCTCCTCTCTCTCTCTCTTATTCAAATGACATTTTTATCCTTTTTTTTCTTTGCTTTTTTTCTTTTATTTTACTTATATATATATATATATTAATTTTAATTAATTTTTATTTAGTTTTATTTTTTAAATTAATTTTGTTTATTATTTTTTCATTAATACTTATATATATATATATTAATTTTATTTCATTTTTATTTAGTTTTATTTTTAAATTAATTTTATTTATTATTTTTTAAATTTTATTTAGTTTTATTTCTTTAATCAATTTTGTTTATTATTTTTTTATTTTATATAATTTTTAACATAGGTCAGAATCTCTCCTTTTTTTAAATTACCTTCCTAATTCGATACTTAAATTGCCCCCATCCAACTATTGACACATGTCAGAACCTTCTCTCCCTTTAAATCATCTCTCTCTCCAATCTTTGATACATAATACATGTCAGAATCTCTCACCCTCTTTAAATTACCCATTCTCCAACCATTGACACCTGTCAAAACACCCCCTCCCTTTAAATTACCCCCCTTCCAACCCTTGACATATGTCAAAATCTCTTATCCCTTTAAATTACCCTCCTTCCAACTCTTGACACATGTTAAAATCTCTCATCACTTTAAATTACCTCTCTTCCAATCCTTGACACATGTCAAAATCTCTCATTCGTTTAAATTACGCCACTTCCAACTCTTGACACATGTCAGAACTCCTCACTCTCTTTAAATTATCCATCCTTCAATCCTTGACACATGTCAAAACACCCCTTTTCCTTTAAATTACCCCCTTCAATCACATGTCAGAACCTCCCCTCCTCTTAAATTACTCATCCTTCAACTCTTGACACATGTCAGAACCTCTCCCTCCCCTTAAATTACCCACCCTTCAACTCTTGACACATGTCAGAACCTCCCCTCCTCTTAAATTACCCATCCTTCAACTCTTGACACATGTCAGAACTTTCCCTCCCCTTCAATTACCCACCCTTCAACTCTTGACACATGTCAGAACCTCCCCTCCCCTTAATTACCCACCCTTCAACTCTTAACACATGTCAAAACCTTTCCCTTTAAATCCTCCTCTCATACTTCATCACACCTCCCTTCACTGCTATCTCCCTCTCAGCCTCTCCTTCTCTCTTCCTGAAACATAGTTATCTTCTTAGCCATTACTTTTCGTAATTCATAGAAGGAAACTATGGATGACTATTTTAGTTTATTTTCAGATAGTTGGTCAATTGAGAATGATGTTCCTGGTGGAGAGAGTATCTCCAACAACAGTCGCGATTATACAATCGAATTTACCACAGATCAGGTTAGTTATTATCATTATTTTATGCATATTCGTTATTTATTTTATAAGTAGAGAAATTATATTAAGATTGGATAATGTCATACTTATACATCTTTGTTATATTTTTTTATATAGATATTTAAAAGTAGAGAAGATATGATAAATTGAGTAAAGATAGTTGGTCTGAAGAATGGTATTGTAGTGGTTATTAAAAATTCTGCTAATTTAAAAGGTGGCAAGCTACCAAAGTGTCATCTTATGTGTGAAAGCAGGGGCGACTCAAGCCTCCAGGAAATCCTAGGCGAATTTTTTTTAAAATAATTATTATTATTTTTAAAAAAAATTCATCTTTTTTTATTCAGATTTGAGACCGATAATGGTGGGTTTAAAAATTTTTTTAAAATAAATTAAAATATTAATTTTAAAAATAATTTTTTTATATAAAATTAAATTTTCTAGTTTTTTTAGATGTAAAATTAATAATTAAATTTCTATATTCATTTCATTTGCAATTTCTTTAGCAAAAATCATAGCAGATATGAATTCATTTTCTCTATACTCATTCAAAAAAGAAATAAAACCTTTTAATTGATCTAATACAATAGTAATGTTCATATCTTTATATTATAAAAATTTGTTAACAGTATTAATTGTGAATAAGATTACAAGTTTACAACAGAATCATTGATAAGAAAATAAAAAATTAACAAAAGCATAAAAAAAGATTTTCTAAAATAATCTTCTCTTTGATAGGGAAATAAGGAAGACAATACCTTTAGATTTTAAGATCATATAAAAATATGTAATAAAATATTTTAATTCTGATCGTTCCTCTCCTTACACCCCTTGTGATGATTTCGAAAATGTCTTGAGGAGAGAAAATAAACTATCAAATAAGTAAAATGTTTGAAGTTGAGCAAAATAGGTTATTAGGTTAATAAGGAAGGAAGGAGAGGAATATAAAGAAACTAGTAAAATTAAAATTTTAAGAATTGAGAAATATTAAATATATTAGAATCATGCTAAAATCTTTATGAAATCCAATGACCATGCCAAATCTCTACAAAATCTAATGATCATGCCAAATCTTTCCAAAATCTAATAAATATATTTTAAAATTTTTTTATTATCTCAAAATACATATATATATATATATATACTAGTATTTCACCCGTGCAATACACGGGATGTTATTTTATATAATTAACAATTAAAATTAGTAAGTATGAGTGTTTGAATAAATAATTAAAATACAAATAAGTATAATTAGAAAAAAAAATTTATAAATTTTGAAAAACTTTCTTAAATACAACGTTTGTTGTTGAATTTTTTTGTCTGCTGTCACTATCACATATCAAAATTTTTAGACCCATAGAATTCGTAACTCTGGATACAACGACATATCGCTGACCGTGACTAAAAACAGGATTCTTTAAAATAAGTTCTATATGAGATGGCACTGAAAGTTCTTCCAAGATTGTTTGTGCAGATGGCGCTGAAATAGTACTGATTGAATTTGAGATATTGCAATCAGCAGTAATCCTTAAAATGAACATTGCAATAATATTTAGTTATATATATAAAATAAATATATATTAATACAAAATTGAATAATCAAAATTACCTATTACGAAATTTTATAATTTCATCCAAATTTCCATTTACTATCATCTTGCTAACATGGAAAGTATTTGAAACGCATACTTCACCCCTAAATTTTTTTACTCGACACATTTGTAGAACGATAACAACAGGTTCTTTATCTACTTTTTCCAAGTATGCCATGATGTCATTGACAAAGTCTTCCCACAAGGTACATGATAACTTATTGTTCCTAAAAATAGTAAAATAATTGATTATTAAAAAATATTAAAATAATGGAGGTAAGATGTCATGATGTCATTGACAAAGTATCCCCACAAATTAAAAGAAAAATAAAACAATACTTACTCCGAATCTTCTAAGACAAAATCAAGAAGCTTTGTAAGACGACCACCAAATTCTTTACTTTGGGGAGAATCTCATGCAACCATTTTACCAATGACATCTTGAGAAAAAAATTTTAAGCTATAAGATAAAATGTTCGATCAATTAATCATGAAACAAAAAATAAATTAATCTACCAAAAAGTATGTTCTCATCAACAGAATCTGTCTTCTTCAATTCACTAAAAGACTTGAATTCATAAATCATCGATGGAAATGTATCTTCAAAAATTTTACATACATGAGTTTTTATAATAAAATTAATCTTATATTTATTTGTTGTTGTCTTATACTTCATTCGATTCTCTGCAACAATGATATTTTTTATGGCAAATACATGACCTTCTTTGAGAATGGGTTTCACTCTCTCTATGATCGGATGTTTTATTGTTCCATGTATGCGTTCACTCTACAAATATATAGAAAGTGTAAATATTTATATTTTCTAACAGTAATCAGATATATACGTAAAAAAATATACAACCTCTTTATCATGCAAGACACACTCCAAGCTAAAATCTCCGTTGTTTTCATATGCAGGTAGATCGTAACAACGAACTAATCGGAGTTTCAATGCCCATTGCATTTTCGAAGGGTTAACATCTCGGATGAGATTAAACAGAGGAGTCATTTTTTTATTTCAACCTAAAGTGAGTGAATTAATATATTGCAATCCTAATTTATAGAGTGTATGCAACCTCACCCTTATTTGTATATATGTGATATTTTTTACCATTAAATTTATTCAGTATATTAGGAATCTGTATTTTACCATTTAATAATAATAATTCGAGCATTAAAGTTTATGCTTAATATGGATTAAAATGCATTTAAAAACCTGTGGTATTAATATGGATGAAAAGTTATATTTTTACCATTAGGGTGCGTTTGGTTGAGGGTCATCCGTGATTACCTTGGTTATGTGATTACCAAGTAATCACATTACCAAGGTTATAGGGAATGAAACATAACCTAATGTTGTTTGGTTTAATCCTAAGTAATGAGATAAAACCTTGTTTGTTTGAAGGTTTTAATGTATTACTTACTATTCACTACAAGAAAAAAAGGATTTCCTGGCGGTTTAAAATTCGTTTAGCGGCGGTTTGGAACCGCCGCAAAATCATTTCCCGGCGGTTTACCAAACCGCCGCTGATACCGGTGTCGTTAAACCATTTAGCGGCGGTTTTAGAGAACCGCTGGAATAACCGCCACTAAAATAGATTTCCCGGCGGTTGTTTTTGCGGCGGTTCGAAATATTTCCCGGCGGTTGCTTTTGCGGCGGTTTAAAATATTTCTCGGCGGTTGTTTTTGCGGCGGTTCGAAATATTTCCCGGCGGTTTGCTAAAACTGCCGCGAAATGGTTTCCCGGCGGTTTGCTAAAACTGCCGCGAAATGGTTTCTCGGCGGTTTGCTAAAACTGCCGCAAAATAATTTCCCGGCAGTTTAAGCTTTGAGTGTGCAATTACAGATTTTTCAGCCTGCGATAGTTTTTATAAATAAATACAAAAATTAAACCAAAAATTGTAATAAATAGAAAATTTTAATTGCATTAATTTCTTACAAAACTAGTAAACAAATATCAATCATTACACATGGATATCAAAGTTGTCAGATGTCAAATACAATGAATTTAGGTTACAAAAAAATTGAAACTTTGTTTGGTTACAAAAAAAACTGAGAAATCTCTCTAGCTTTCTCAGATGTCAAATCCTAGAAATAGATCCCTCTCTTTTCCTTCAACCAGGTTGCAAATTCGTTGTTTTTTGAAAAGTAGTCATCTTTGGAGCGCTCTTCAAACTTGTAAAGTAGGCATGTCTACACAAGTACAAAAAAAAATTAGAAGAGACAAACTAAATCTTGTCACTCATGCTAGATTCAATACTACACAAAATTATGTACATAAAAAAAAAAGGCAGAATGCTTAACAGACAACACAAAGCTGGCCTAAAGTTTGATTCAATATTTCACTTAGACACACTTTATCAACCTCAATGATTTTAATGGAACCAAAAAAGAAAGTGTAAAACATCTACCTGCAGACATGATATTAACTTGTTACAGAATAAAAAAAGGTGTTACCAGATCATATTACAATATCAACAACAGGATAACATGACCTTATACTGGCAATCTGGCACCAGATAATTGACCCTGCAACAAGACAAAGCTGATAATACGCAATAAGGATGGACAATAATTAAAAGAAATTAAAGTTGATAATCTTACCAGTGCCACGTAGTACTGTGTTGGCAATTGTAAGAAAAAAAATAAAGATTAGCAATTCTGAAAAATTACATATAGCTTCCATCAAATTTAAATGACACCATATATGGTAAGAAGTGACCATGTGCAAATAGCCACATGGTTATCAAAATTGTGATTCTTCACTTGGCACCTCATCATCCAACTAACTAAATTTGCTTAGACACCCGATCCTATGTACAACTATAATTGAGTTAGGATTTCTTTTGGTGATTTAGATCTTCACAACATTAACTTAATCAAATATATTTATTTACTAAAGCTTGAGATTAAACAAAAATGGATATTTTTCCATACAATCTTAGACAAAAATGGATATTTTAAATAAATGTATTTCCTTAGACAAATACAATCTTTGAGGAATCTCTTAGGTATGGCTCAATTAAATTAAATCTAAAACTAGGACAATCTTTTTACCCTTTTAGCCTATTCCTAAAGATATGACCTTGAGTTAAACTTTAAAATGTAGTTTCATATACACGAGCTAATTTAAAGAATATCTACCATTTATTCATATGACAACAAGTGAAACACTGCATATGCAGCAGCTACATGAAATACTTTTTAATCATGTTGAGTCGATTGTAGGAAGGTGCTATTTTATCAAGTATCAGAGAATAGACAAACAGATGTTCTAACAAAGGTCAGAATTGAATAGCAAAAGTAAATAACGAAGGCACAATTTATTAAAAAGTTGCATAAATATGAAATTGCACTTACTGTAGCAGGCTCCAGAATGCAGCCAATGAGGTTAAACAAATCCCTGTAAACACACAAACCCCTTAACAAACCTACGAGAAAGAATACGAAAGGGAAATGCAAAGGGGAAACTCTGGTGCTTATATTCCAAATAAAACAATGAGGACAAAGCCACAACAAAATAATATATTGCAATGAAAAAGAAATACTTTACCCAACAACCCATGTAATCAGAAAAGCAACTGAAAGACCTTCAGTAGATTTTTCACGGAAATTTGTGAGGATTTGAGGAACCTCCGCAACTCCCCAACTGACAATACTTACAATTCCAAGAAATATAGCTACGCCATCCTTTGCACTACAAAGGCAATACTTCAAATAAATTCTAGCCCAATCTGAGCAGTGCTGAATTCAAATAAAACTCAGAGAATGTGTTGCTCTTCAAATTCAACTATATTGCAAGCATGGAGTCTAAACTCTATGAAGATAAGGATACAAAGTTTGGATGATAATAGAGCCCAGGAGAACACTTCTAAAAGTAGGTGAATATTTACACATGCATTACTTAGATGGAAAGAACATCAACTTTTTGGTAACAAAAAAGTCAAACAAACCTGTGGTGTATCTGCCCAATGTGAGATGGCTTTCAAGAGAAGTGGCATGTGTGCTGGATATAACCAATCAAAAAGAAGCCCATATGTTCGTCGACTGCACGAACAAGAAAATATAGATTATGGCTCAAACCCATGGGACACTTGATGAGTTAGGGTTTTTACGATTTAAATCGATTCAAGTTTGGGCTTTTATATGAAAATAAATTATGAAATGGATCGATTTGATCTTAATTATCCTATATTGCATAATCTGAGGTTTGATTCTAATTTTCATGATTTTATGGCAATTTTTGGCATTAATTTGATTTTTATTGATTTTAGGGTTAAATCGGACCCGACTCGAGCTAAACCGTGGTCGACTCAAGTCAAATTGCCAAACCGATCAAGCCAACATGGAGGACATGACTCAGATCGAGCCTGATCAAAAATTCGGAATTTTTCAAGAACCCTAGACTGCCCTAGAGCTCAGATCAATTTTGACCGTCAGATTCAAAATCAAAGGCTGAGATTAATGGCTTAATCAGATCGTATAAAAGCTTGATTTTAATGGGATGAACAGGAGCCGCTAAGCTCAGATCAATTTTGACCGTCAGATTCAAAATCAAAGGCTGAGATTAATGGCTTAATCAGATCGTATAAAAGCTTGATTTTAATGGGATGAACAGGAGCCGCTACTGTTCATCGTCCCGCGGAAGCTTGTTCTGCTCGGCGACGTACGCGTAGGGGAGCTCCCGTCCACCCAAACTTCTTCCACCGCGTTCCTTGATCCAAGAGGAGGTTGAAGCCGGTTGATTGGGCATACTTCGGCAGCTGAGTTGGAGCGGCGGAGAGGGTTTCTTCGCCGGCCAAAGACCCTGTTTCTTCTTATTCCGGCCATCTACAGAACCATCCGGCGCCGCACTCCTTAGAGGGGTTCTCCTTGGAGCGCGACGCATTCCGGAATTGACAGCAAGCCGATCGGAGCAAGAAGAAGCACGGGACCCGGTTTTTGCCATCTGAAAGCCGTTGCGCAGTAGTCTGTTGGCACCGAAGAGGGTTTCTTCGGGGTTCTTCAGCATTTGGGCAGCGAGAAAACCACCCGAAGACCACGTAGAGACTCCACATGGATCAATGAAGCTGATTGACAACCAGCAATTGGATTCGAAGGAAGAAAAGAGGGATGGATGCGTGTTTTGTTTCTGATTTCAGTTTATTCTGCAGTTCTGAAATCCTGTTTCTGAATTTTGTTTTCGGTTTGTAATTCAGTTCTAGGATTGCTAAGTTGGTTTCATAAGTTAACTCCTAATGCTAGGTTGGTTGTTTTTGAATTCAATCTCATGCCCTTTAGCTTCGATTTCACAGTATCAGCTGATTTCAATTTCTGAAAATCGTTTCTGAAATTTGTTTCTGAAGTTGCAATTCCAGTTAACTGGTTAATCATTGGCTTTGTTTGAGATCTAGATTTGCTTTAGAATGTTTTCTAGCTTAGCTTAAACCCATTCTCAAATCCAAAAATCTGAACATCTGAATCTGCTTGTTACTGTGCCGAGCCAACCGAAACCTTGCAATCTCTGAATTCCCATTTCTGAACATTTCTGAAAAATTGAATTACTATTCGTTCCTGAGTGTCATTTGATCAAATTCAGTTCAAAAACACGTGAATTCCGTTGGTTTGTTGATACTATGGTTGTAAGTTGTTGATAGATCAGATTTAAAGGTTTTAAAAGCTTGGTTCAGCAATTTGATTTGTTACTGAAATTCTGATTTCAGATTTACTGCTCATTCATTGTTCCGTGCCACACAAAAACTTCCCATGCCAAATCAGATTTAAATGTTTTGATTGCATCCTAGAATTAGTTAGCTAGTTTTGGTTGATTTTAGTGTATGGTCTATTGCTTGCATCGATTGAAACCTTGAAACCAATTTTGCACATCATGAGCCATTTCATTTGGTTAGTCTGCTGTTGGACTTGAGTTGCATGAGGGTCCCTTTAATTTCCATTAACCAGCAATTGAGTTCGAATTTTATGATTGTTTAGAGGTTTCGTGCTTTTTACTTTGCATCAAATTGCATTTTAGGTTTACCTTGATACCTTGGTTCCTTAGTTGCATTTTTAGATTAGTTAATTGCATTTTTTATATAGTTGCTGATTTTAAA
Source organism: Curcuma longa (assembly GCF_044706935.1). Lineage (NCBI taxonomy): Eukaryota > Viridiplantae > Streptophyta > Magnoliopsida > Zingiberales > Zingiberaceae > Curcuma > Curcuma longa. Next base: position 24,930 of record NW_027430518.1, on the reverse strand, counting down.
TTGCATTTCATTCCCAAAAACCCCCAAAAACCCCATTTTAATAGAAAACCCCAAAAATACGACACACCCAAGCTCGAATTAAACAATTTACTACTAGTCCTTGGAAAAACACGACTCGAGGCCCCTATACTTCATTTATTTGAATTTATTATGGGTTTTCGATAAAATCTAAAAATTCTAATTTGAAGCCCCACTCGTGACATCTAATTTGGGGGTTTTCAACACTACATCAGTAGAACAGAACAAAGTTACCTATTCGTAGCCATTGCTATTCCTCTTAAATCCCTCATTAAACCAATAAATGCAAATTTCACAGCATCAGAGCGAAATGCAGCATCAGGAGTTGCTTCAAGTCCAATGATAACCTGCATAGATGTATGTTTAAGTACTTAAAATAAGTTTGACTAAACAAAAAAGAGTACCAAAATAGCACTTTACTTGCAAAATTGGCTCCATAGAAGACTTAAATTTTACAGGACTGTCGTCCATAAAAATCAAGTAACCAAGAGTATAATAGAGGGTTGTTCTGCTACGAGAACATCTATTATCTTCTAAGAAGGGGAAGTTGTCTCTCTAAAACAAAGAGTTATGTTAATAGCTTATTTAACCAGAAACTCCACAGAAGGCAGCAGGGAAGAGGAATAGAGCCCAGGAAAACAGAGGGCTCAGAAAGGAACAGAAGAGAGGGAAAGGAAGAGGACTACTAAACCCATTAAGGAAGAGGGAAAAGGCCAAGTGAAGCTCCTCACACAGGTCTATAGCAAGAAACCAACAAAATCAACCGCCTAAAGAAACCGAAACCAAGATACAGTAGCTTGAAACCAAGAAACAAAGAAATCGAACTCAAAGTTATCGAGACGGTCGGCGAAGTTGCACGGACTGGGTGGAAGCCTCGGCGGCAAGCAAACGCAGGAAGCCGGAGAGGAAGAGCACGGACCGTGGCGTGAAGTGTAGACCGCGGCGTGAAGTTTAGGGTTCGGGCGAGAGGGAAGTTTAGGGAAGCCGGAGAGGAAGAGCCCGGACCGCGGCGTGAAGTGTAGACCGTCGGGCGAGAGGGAAGTTTAGGGTTCGGGCGAGAGAGGGAGCCGCGGTTCGGTGGGTTTGGACGCGGTAGGGTGGGTAGCGGCGTTAAAAATAGAAAATAACGGCGTTAAAAATAGAATATAGCGGTGGTTAAATTTTAAACCGCCACGAATTAAATTTTAAACCGCCGCGAATCACTAAACCGCCGCAAATCAAATTTAAACCGCCGCTAAAAATTTGTTTTTGCGGCGGTTAATTCAAACCGCCGGGAAAAAAGATAATAGCGGCGGTTTTAAAAACCGCCGGTAAATAACCGCCGTAAAACTATGATTTTTTAGTAGTGATTACATTTACTGTATTACCCCTAGTTCAATTATAATTATTTTTTTCAACTAAATTAATTTGATATTTAATTATTTTTAAAATTAAATTAAATTATTATTTATAATATTAATAATATAAATATATATTATGATTTGCATTTTTAATTACAATTATTAATTTTTATAATTAAACTATAATTATATATAATTAAATTATATATATATATATATTTATTTATTTTTATTTTTATTTTTATTTTTGTTAAAAAAATGAAAATAATGATTTATTGTTTCTTTTTTTACTTCGACTCTTCCTCAGGAGCAAATACACAGCAGCACATGAAAGTAGATTTTCTCATTCTTCAATTCGGAAACAACAAATCTACCAAAACGTAAATCAACCGTTAAACAAACAGAAAAATATCGAATTCAAAAAAGGAGATAATATTAAACTGATCGGATAAACATGAAATGCATGGTTCACATCAGAATAAACAAATTACATATATATCAATTGAACAAAGAAGGAAATCAGTATATTAATTTAATTGTATCAACTGTTTCAGCTCATAGACTAAGCTGTCCATGAACTAAACACAATGTAATAAGTTTCCAAATTTAACAAAAAGAAAGAAGTATAACGTTTTCTCATCTATGACTGAAAGCTAAATCAAATGACGTCTAGAAAACGTCTAGAATTGAATCACCATCTCATTTCCTTGAAGTAATAGACTGTTTCATTTCCTTCAAGTGATAGACCGTTGATGCCTGCCCCTTGATCTGCTCATTCTGCTCCTCTCTCCGAGGTTGCATCTTGCTCCTCCATAGGTGTTCTTTTCTCTTCCCCAGCTTCTACCCAAAGAACTGGTATTCTTGATCACTCGCCTTGTCAACTGTTTCTGCTAGAACCAGTCATTGCTTCCGAGTGCAGCCTTCGATATGCTGTGCAAGGCTACCTCCAGTCCCTTCCGAGGATCAATGGGCTTCTTATTCAGGTCGGTTATCTTAGGTAGGATGCTGCAAATGTTTTTACAAAGAGCGGCTTCGCTAAAATTGCTCACAATTGGATTGCCAACGAGGTTGAGTGCCACAGCAGTCTAAAATCTCTTCATCACACCACAGCATAAGTATAAATCTTAAAATTAGATCACAGAATAAGCATAAATCACATCAAGCACAAGGATACATACCACAGCATAAGGATAAATCTTAAAATCTTAAAATCAAACCATAGCATAAGTATAAATCTTAAAATCACATCAGTCTAAAATTAAACTACAGCAGTCTAAAATTAAATCCAAAATGCTCTTTAAGAACTGGTTGATTCTTTGAAGTAGCAAACAAATAGCAATGAAGTAGCAATGAAATAAACTGAAATAATGGTTGTTCATCAAATAAATAGCAAACAAATAGCTGATTATCGCAATAAATAGCAAACAAATAGTAAATTGAAATAATGGTTGTTCATCAATAGCAATGAAGTAAACTTAAATAATGGAGCAGTGATTATCGCAATGAAGTAACTAGCTGATTCTTTGAAGTATAAACAATTTAAACAGTGCTTATCAAATAAAGCAGTGGTTATCTCCCAATAAAGCTGTGATTATCAAATACCAACTGAAATGAAGCACCAACAACAGCTTTTGATGCGGAGATGAAGCAGTGAGAAGCACCAACCAACGCACAGCTCACCGGAGGATCAGGATAGAAGCTTTGATGCGGGGATGAACGGAAAGAAACACCAATAGAAGAGAGCTCGCCGGAGGATCAGTAGGTAGGCAGTAGGCTAGGCTAGGGTTAGGGTTAGGGCTTGATGCAGGGATGAACGGAAAGACAGGCTCGCCGGAGGATTAGGAGAGGCTTCGCTCGCGATCAGAGATGGGAGAGCAAGTTTTTTTTTGCTCGCGATCGGAGACGGGAGAAGAGGCGTTCGCTTGCGGGAGAGGAGGCTCGCGATCAGACGGGAGAGGGGGCTCGCTCGCGGAAGAGAAGGCTCGGGATCAGGATGGGAGAGGAGGCTCGCTGGCGGAAAGCTTGCGGAAAGGAGGTTTTCGCCGGAGGATCAGGAGAGGGGAGAAGAGGCATTCGGTCGCGGGAGAGGAGGCTCTCGATCAGACGGGAGAGGGGGCTCGCTTGCGGAAGAGGAGGCTCGCTCGCGGAAGAGGAGGCTCGCGGAAGAGGAGGCTCGCGAGAGAGGAGGTTTTCGCACGGGAGAGGAGACTCGCGATCGGGGACGGCTGCTCGCGGAGGGTTGAGGGTTTAGGGGAGGATAATTTTGTAAACAAAAATTACTTAACCCCGGAATCAAGAAAAACTTAAGTTTTTCTTGGTTATCTAATTCCGGGATAGATAACCCTTTTTGCTGACGTATGCTGATGTGTCAATTATAATATATTACTTCGGAATCAACGATTACCTAAATCAAACAAGGGTTTAATTGATTACCTTAGATGGATAACCAAGGTAATCGCAGATTACCCCCAACCAAACGCACACTTAAAGTTATATGTCTATTTATTGAAATGATGTTTAGGCGGGAAATTTTTAGATAGACAACTTTGTTTATATATATACTAGTATTTCACCCGTGCAATGCACGGGATATTTTTTTTATATAATTAATAATTAAAATTAGTAAGTATGAGCGTTTGAATAAATAATTAAAATATAAATAACAATGATAACAACTAATTAATATTTTTTTTTGCTCGACACATTTGTAGAACGATAACAACGGTTCTTCACCTATTTTTTCCAAGTATGTCATGATGTCATTGACAAAGTCTCCTCACAAAGTATATGATATCTTATTGTTCCTGAAAATAGTAAAATAATTGATTATTAAAAAATATTAAAATATTAGATGTAATATGTCATAATGTCATTGACAAAGTCTTTCCATAAATTAAAAGAATAATAAAACAATACTTACTCCGAATCTTCTAAGATAAAATCAAGAAGTTTTGTAAGGCGGCCACCAAATTCTTTACTTTGAGGCGATTCTCGTGCAACCATTTTGTCAATGACATCTCAAAAAAAAATTTAAGCTATAAGATAAAATGTTCGATCAATTAATCATGAAATAAAAAAATAAATTAACTTACCAAAAAGTATGTTCTCATTAACAGAATCTGTCTCCTTCAGTTCACTAAAAGACTTGAATTCATACATCATCGATGGAAATGTATCATCAAAAATTTCGCATACATGAGTTTTTGCAATAAAATTGATCTTGTATTTGTTTGTTGTTGTCTTATACTTCATTCGATTCTCTGCAACAATGATATTTTTTATGGCAAATACATGACCTTCTAATAGAATGAGTTTCACTTTCTCCATGATCGGACGTTTTATTGTTCCATGTATGCGTTCACCCTATAAATATTTAGAAAGAGTAAATATTTATATTTTTGAACAATAATCAAATATATACGTAAAAAATATATATACAACCTCTTTATCACGAAAGACACACTCCAAGCTAAAATCTCCATTGTTTCCATATGCAGGTAGATCGTAACAACGAACTAATCGGAGTTTCAACGCCCACTGCATTTTCGAACGGTTAACCTCTCGGATAAGATTAAACAGAGGAGCCATTTTTTTATTTCAATCTAAAGTGAGTGAGTAAAGATATTACAGTCTTAATTTATAGAGTGTATTGAAGAGGAATTTGAAAAGTTTAAATCGAAAAAGATGGTAATTTTATTGATGACATTAAATATAATTTAAGGCAGGACCTTGAAACTTTGGAATATGTGGTATTTCAAAGGTGGTAATATTTAATTTGTGTAACTTAAATCATGGAGTGTTGCACAAATTAAGTCTAACGATATCAATATCATTTAAATTCTAAGATGAATTTTTAATTAATATTGTAAAAGATGGAAAGTATCAACAATCAAAGAGAGCACTAATCTTTTCACGATTTTCAAAATCTCTTCAATGTCATAAATATCAAAATTGAATAATATCGATGAATCTTCATTTTTTAATTTATATGGTAATCTTTAATTAAGGTCATTTCAATTATTAATAACATTTTATTAGCTTTGCAACATTAAATGATATTTTACAATCAAATATGGTAATCTTTACCATATATAAGTTTTAGATATAACTCAAATCATTTAAATCAGACAAAAATGAAAAATAAATACTTTATTGAATTAAAAAATCATACTATTTGTGTAAAACAATTATAATGATAATTCATAAGATAAATATTTCTATATCAGGTAAAAAATAATAATAATTGATATGTAATACATAATTATTTAAATACATTAACTAAGGCTACATTTTCATAACTTAATTAAAAATAAAATGTATGTCCGTTCGAGTTGTAAAAAATCATTAATATGCAAAATACAGAGATTCAAGACATCTTCCTTAAATTAGGTTCACTGCATATATGATTAATTATTTTCATATAGATAAATATTAATTGTATGCAAAATACACAGATTCATGACATCTTTCTTAAATTAGGTTCACTGCATATATAATTTATTATTTTCATAATAAAAGATTTGATTGAAACTAAAGAGTTGAGTGTAGCTATATTAGGTCCCCAAAAATTAGGTTCCTTAAATTGTTTCCGTATAGATAAATATTAATTGTATGAAAGATTTTTGCGGTCCTCGATGGGTGTAAGTTTGTTTCCATATAGTTAAATATGTCTATAATTAATGTTTAGGCGGGAAATTTTTGGACAGACAACTCTGTTTATATATATATATATATAGTATTTGAAGGAAAGAGACCCGTTAAATACTATGGGGATCAAAAGCATTTACAATGTCATTTTCACAAATAAATCTACTAAACGGGACGGTCTAAATTCTATTTAGTATGTCTTGGACCAATTAATCAAGAAAGAATACTTCCATAATTACCATACAAATCCAGACACCAACGAAATCACAAATATTCTTTGGGTTTATCCAAAAAGTCTAGAGTTGTCTGTCAACTTTTCGTCTGTGTTGATCATTGATGCCACATACAAGACCAATGAGTATCGGATACCACTATTGGAGGTTGTGGTTATCACATCCACAATGCGAACTTACTCACTTACGCTTGCATATATTAGTAATGAGAGGATAGAGCAACTGACATGGACATTAGATACCTTAAAGAAGTGGATGGTTGAAAAGAAGGTATCCTTTCCATTGGTGTTTGTTTCAGATCAGGATTTGGGCTTATTAATGCCATTGAAATATGTTTTCCCAATGCACGTCACATCCTTTGTATTTGACACATAAATCAGTGCGTAATGAAGAAATGTGCCCCTATGCTTGGTCTGGAGTGGCAACATTTTTATGCATCATGACACTCACTCATTAATTCATCGACACAATGGTCTTACCAGCAGAAGTGGGATGTCATGCTCAAGGAGTATCAACGATTCGAGGGTGTTCTAAATTACCTTTGAGATACATGGTTACACCCTTACAAAGAGCGATTTGTTTTAGCATAGGTTGATACATGTATGCACCTCGGGAGCAATTCAAATCAAAGGTATAGTCACTTTATAGCTTTATTATTTAAAGTTTGTTCATTATTGTACTATTTCAATTCTTTTCAGTATTAAAACACAATGCATTTTTTTAATTACAGGGCAGAGTCTGCACATGCGAGAATAAAGTTATATTTGGGAGATACCATGTCATCCCTACAGACATCTTTTGAAATAATACATAAGATGTTGAGAATTCAGTTTGGGGATATTAAGAAGTCGTTCGAGAGATCTCTCAACATTCCATGCCATCAACATTTACATGATGACATTTTCAGTCAAATAATGTGTCAGATTTCATTAAAGGCAATGGAGTTGATTTCTGATCAGCAAAAATGCATTGAGGAAGCATCTCACCAGCTAGCCGGCAGATGCAACTGTTCTATCAAAATTGTATACCAATTTCCATGCGAGCATGATCTTGCACATTACCGTTACTTTTCCATTCCAATTCCGCTTCAGAGTATCAATTAATGCTCATTGGAGGAGATTGTCGATACACGTACATCAGTTTAATGACGAGGGAGCACAACCTAATAGGATATCCCATGTTGTTGAGATATTAGATGAGATGGATCCACATAGGCGAGAGCATATGATAGACAAGTTTTTCGATATGATAGATCCATCTCAAAGTACAGTTCGAGCTCCTTCATACAACACAGAACATAGAGGTCGACCTACGGGTAGAGATGAGCAAAGTGGACATCGCATACCTTCTTTTGCAGATGCATCCACTTCAGAATCTAGGGTCTCTCAACCGACTGCAACATCTCGAGAGAGAGAGAGAGAGAAAAAGACGTGGAAGGGGATCGAAGGTTTGCAATACTCAAATGACCCATGATCACTCTCCAATTCCACCCATCTATGATACTTATATTGAGAAATTACCTGTGCCTCTGCAGCGTTACATTTCTCACACTGTTGATGTTCAACTTGATGGTCATTGTGGATATAGGGCAATAGCTGCACTAATTGGGTATGGTGAAGAAGGTTGGTTTCAAGTACGATTCAAGCTTATAGAAGAGATTCAACAAAATAAGGATCTATATGATTAACTTTATCCAGATCAAAATTTAGTAACAAATATATTATTCTTATTGAATTGGTTCAAGCCGTAGGCACCAGAAATGTATTAGATGGACTCTATACCTTTGGGAATTGTCATCGCATCAAGGTACAATCTTGTACTGCATACATTTGGTGAGAATGTTGGGAGTTGTTTTACTCACTTTCCATTAAGAACTCCTCCAGTTCCAAACCAAGAGCGTCGAGAAATAGCTATTGCTCATGTTGGCAATCATTTCGTACAAGTTTTCTTACATCCTCATTACCCTGTACCACCCATTCCAACGTGGTGGTGGCAACATTCATCATATGAAGCTAAAGGATGGGTTACTCGTTATAGGACACGTGTTCATTTGTAGTACGAAGTAATAGGTACACCACCACCAAACACGTCAGGAGCAGAATTTGGAGGCAATATTGATTAAATTTTCTATTTTTATATATTTTTATGTTTTTTTTGTATTATTACATGTACTCTTCATTTGAAAAAAAAATATTTGTTCCTAAATTATGAATATGTTCACTATTAATTATTAGTATTTTTGTTATTTTTAAATATATAATTTTTATTTTGATTCATATTTTTATACTTTTTAAATTTTTTATAAATAATAACTCCTAAAATTTATAACTAAAAATAAACAAAAGATTATAAACATATAAAAAATTTATTCAAAAAAATAAAACTGATAAAAAAATTGATAAAAAAATTGATTAACAAAAAAATAAATTAATAAAAAACAAAATTTTAAAAAATAATAAATTGAAAAAATACAAGTATTATGAAAAAAATAATAAATAAAATTAATTAAAAAATAAAATTTATATATAATTAAAAAAATATAATAAACAAAATTGATTAAAAAATAAAACTGAATAAAATTTATATAAAATTCTAAAAATAAAGTATTGATAAAAGTAATAAACAAAATTGATTAAAAAATAAAACTAAATAAAAATTAAATAAAATTGAAAAAAATATCATATTGATGAAAAAAATAATAAATTAAATTAATTAAAAAATAAAACTAAATAAAATTAAAAGTATATGAGAGCTATTTTTTAATAAAATTAATTAAAAAATAAAACTAAATGAAAATTTTAAAAAAATAAAAAATAAATAAAAAAAAGAAGAGGATAGAAATGTCGGGAGAGAGAGGAGGTGGGTGGGGGGGGGGGGGGGGGCTGTCAGACGGGAGGGGGGAAAAGCAGCTCTCTTTTGAAATACCCATCACATACATGAGTTTGGAAATTCTAAAATCACGTACTCAATTTCAGCTTTATATTCTTACTTATGTGATTGTTTGAAAGGCACTCTCATTCAAAGTGGAGATAATTGACCTCTGGACAGGTTGACTGAGTTGATCAAGCTTGAGCTGATTTGAATTGAATTTCGATATTTGATCAATTATTAGTATCAATATATTAATTAGTTGGTCAAGTGAGACATCAAATATGTCAAAATTGATTGGATAATTGACAGTCGATCAATATATTAAGTTCGTTGATTGACTACTTGATAAGATATGAGATTCAAATGGGTCATAATTGATCAAACATTTGGTGATCGAAGTCCAATAAAAAATTGACAAATAGGAAGTCCAACTTGATCATAGGTGACTTGCAGACACTTGGTAGTCAGAAGTTCAACATCGAATTGACACAAAACGGAAAGTCCAAGTTGATCACAGTTTATCAGACACTTAACGGTCGAAAGCCCAACAGAGAGTTGGCATGAGGCGTGAAGTCTCGATATGTCAAGATTGATTGGATGCTAGGCAATGAGGAAATCCTGACATGTCAAGGTTAACCAGATGCTAGGCAACAGAAAGTCTCGATAGATCAAGATTGACTAGATGCCGATTGCCGAATAAAGAAAGTCCTAGTAGGTTAAGTTCAACTATATACCAGACAAGATGAGAATTCGACTTTGATAAAGTTAAAACAGTAGTACTAATCGATTGATAAGATGTATCGATCAACTAATAGATACAAAATCTCAACAATATGGTTGCTACAGTATTGTTACAATGTTGCTTCATTAATTGTGGGCAGTATTTTACTACGGTGCAATCGACTAATGAGTTTGATCACACCGATGGTTGGACTGCACTGGGCTGGAGCCCAGTGCAGCCCAACAATTTTTAATTTAATATATTAAATTAAAATTTAAAATAATCTAATTCAGTTCTACTAATTAGCCAACCTAGGGCAGTTGAAAATTTTGATTACGCCATTGTTTGATCAGTCGACTGATGGACACTATAACATTGTACAAAAGCTTCAAAACTCGACTGATTATGATTACGACTGATAGAGTGTATCAGTTAACTGATGTCATTATTCAAGCAAATAAAAAGTTCAGAATTCGACTGATTAGATAATAGTTGACTAATAATTAATTATGGTAGTTGACTGATGTTGAGGTGGATGGAGTTGTTAAGCAGACAGGTCAGAACAACATTCAAATTTACAGTGAATTAATCGATTGATGGATAAGATTAGTTGATTATATTAATAGACGGAAATCAACCCAGACTTGAAAACTATAAAAGAAGGATTTCGAAGAGATTTTTGATGTTGATTCTTAGAGGTTTGATGATGAAGTACTGTTGCATTTCTAAACCAATAAGAGGAAATTCTAAACAACAAAAAAGTATAAAGTAAGATTTCATTTAAAAGTTATCTGTGCTTTTATTTGTATTTGTATCATGCATGCTTGTTGTATTTGTTACAAGAACACGTTGTATAAGGTGTCTTCGCTTCCGAAAATATCTGAGAAGGAGAAAGTTTAGTGGTGGTAGTATCGCTAGGTCTAGACTTTAGAGTAGTCATCTTGAATGCGGCGAATCAAGTAAAATCTTGGAGTTGTGCATGTGGTATTGATTTTGATTTAAGTTTTTGCTGCGTATTTAAAGGACGAGCATGAAATCGAGACAAAGCAATCGAAGTTATTGACTTGCGGCCCCCTCTAGCTCGCACTGTCCTAACACTATATTGAAGGAGATAAAAAAATTACATTTTAATGCCATGTGATATATGATACATTTTCTTCCTAACTAATCTATTTAGGTTACAGTTGAGCAATAAATTAATATTTAATATATTTTAGTTTAAAAATTATTTTATCTTGTAGGACATAGCTAGCCAGACTCAGCAGCCTCACTATTGTCAACAGGTGTCATATTTGATAATACTAAAGTAGGTGATAGAATTCTCTCATTTATCCACTTATTTTCTGTAAAACTACTTCACAACTAAATTAACATGTCAATCACTGGAAATAGATTTCTGTTCTCTACTTTTCACAGATTTTGTTGTGACTAGAGTCCGAATTTGCTCTCTCCTTAATCTTTGGGGTTCATCATCTGCATTAAGTGGAGCAAGAAAATACGAAGAAACTTACAATTATGATTAAAAAGTACCTGTTGTCATTGTTGAAATTTTATAGTATAATAGTTGTAAATTGATGTTCTTTCTATCTTATAGATTTTTTCCTTTTGGTTGAAAATTAATGTGCTTAAATTTTTATTGTTATTGTTGAAATTTTATAGTATGTTTGTTGTAAATTAATATTTGATGTGTTATTAAATGATCTTGTTATTTTATTTAAGAAATATTTTTTCTTAATCTATGTTGTTATTAGATTGTTATTGAAATTTTATGGACTACTTTTGTAAATTGATATTTGCTCTATATTAGTATTGTTGTAGTTCTTATAATGAGATTTTAATAAAATTGTTAATACTTTTACGAGTTGAAAAAATCATTACTGTCGATTTTAGATATCACATTATTTAAGGGCATAGATATATTTAAGAGCTTTAGACGAGTATATTTATCTTTGTTTGAAGGCATTCGAAGTTTTTTAAATCCATCAACCACTTTCAATCGAAATCCACTAATAGTAAGGATTTGATATTTATATCATAATCCCTATAATCACATGCCTAATTCACCACCACAGCCTTATTGATATTTAATTTTTGTCACATTCAATCATACTCCTACTTCCACAATGTGCTCATCGACCTTCTTTTCCGCCCCTCGGGACTTGGTGCGATGGTAAGCGGAAGGATGAGTTTCCCAAGCAACGAGAGTTCAATTCTCACATAGTGCGTGTAAATAAATGCCTACAACACTCGAATCACTCGTGGTGTTGGGTTATCCCCGTGTCTCATCTACGCTTTTCAGATTTATCCGATGATCGATAAGAAACTTTTATGAAATCTGACTGATCACCTTTAGTGAATGAATTGTAGAAATACCTAGAAAACTGGGGTTTTTTCATCTACTTTTTTTTTTTCCAAATTTTTGTTACTATCGAAATGTCAACAAATATTTTCATGTTTTTCATTGTCGAGTTTATCTTTAATAACATGATTGCGGAAATATTTTATGCTGATAAATGTCTCATCATAAAATATTTTAACAAATGGTTGGATAATTAATGATACACACGGTTATATACAATTAATATACCTAGTTATAGCCCTCGGGCATAATTAAGTTAGTTACGACGGTGCAGAATTATTGAAGTGAACAAGGGTCGAATCTCGACGAAGTCGAAGTAATGTCCTCCTCCATCGTGGCCAACTACAACTTCTCAATTTATCTTCTCATAGATAGTCATAGAGTTGATCGTGTGAAACTGCTAGAATAATAGATTCTATATTTATTGTTGAAGTATATACCTAGTTATAGAACTAATTGAATAAGGACAGAGGTCAGCATCACTAATTAATTACGTTTGAAAGAGTATTGTAGATAAACTTAAGCTTTCAATAAAGTTATAAATATTTTGGTATACCTACTTTTCTCGCACCGTGTAAGAACTCCACCCACACAATTTACACAGCTTATGAATAATCGGGCCCACTAATTTAATTGCCATAGAAACACCGGCATATATAACTGTGCCACGGCTTTATTTTGGTCAAAATACTTATTAAACAAATCATTAACTAAATCACAATTTGGTTTTTTTGGTTATGTATAAAATCTACTAATTAATATTATAGAAGAAGAAATTATGACTATGATCATGGTAAATTTTATTTCAGTCACGTGCTATCTCTATTTATTTAATCTATCACCTACTTAGAAATCTTATAAAATTTATCATAGTGTCAGATCTTTTTAAATTTTCTGTTATTAAATCATATTTGCTTAAATACATATCTCGTCATCTTCTTTAATGAACTTTACTGAAGAATAACAAAATAGTTACTTGACTGTTAAGGATATAATTATTCCCCAAGATCTTAGAGATTCTTGATATAAAGAATATCCTATTCTGATAAAACTTGATCACGAAGAAAACCTCTTAGCAAGGAATGTAATAATTTTTATTTATTATTTTTTATTTCTATATACAATTGTTGTACAATGTATATATTCCTATATTGAATAAAGAAATGATGAGCGAGAATATTTTTCATTCATCTCTACTTATTTTCTTCAACTTGGTATCAGAGCGCAAGGAAAACTCCAACGATCCTATGGCCGGAATTCTGTCAACACCTACTATGACGTCGTTCGCTACCCAAATATCAACAAAACTAAACCAGAGGAACTATACCCTCTGGAAATCCCAGGTATTACCTGTGCTAAAAGGTCATTGTCTAATCCAGTTTGTTTCTGGTGAGTCTGCAATTCCAGCCGAGACGATAGTAACTCGGAAGGAAGACGGTGTAGAAGAGATCAAAACTAATCCCGAATATGAACTTTGGGAGCAGCAAGACCAACGTCTCCTCAGTTGGCTTCTTTCAACACTGTCGGAGGAAGTCTTGGCTCAAGTTGTCGGCCCCTCCTGCACCACCTCAAGACGCTTGTGGGCATCATTGGAGAAAATGGTGGCCTCACAATCTGGTGCACGTCTCATGCAACTCCGACTCCAGCTACAGACGATGAAGAAAAGTGGACTATCCATGACCGAATATCTGCAAAAGATGAAATCAATCTCGGACGATCTCATAGGTGCTGGACATCGAGTTCCAGAGACTGATCTGGTGCTCTATATTCTCGGCGGACTCGGACCCGAGTATGAATCTATGGTGGTTGCTATAACAACCAAGAGAGAAGGCGTAAGTATAGAAGAGTTAACCGGCATGCTACTTACTCATGAGCAACGACTGGAGCAGTTGCACGGCACCGAGCCATCTCCCATGGCGTATCTATCTCTCGGATCACCCAGAGGCGTCGTTCCAGACAAACGCTACTTCAGGGGTTCCTCTGCTGGTAGACTCTCTCCTACGAACACTGTGGGGGCTCACAGCCCTCACAGACCATACTATACTTCTTCGCTAGGTCAGTATCAAACCTCATATTCGGAGAACCCAAATCCAGCTTCTCTTATAACCACCCACGAGCCTCCGGCCCATAATCAGCAACGCGGGGGCCGTGCTTACCGCGGTGGTCGAAACGGAAATAAACGACCCAGGTGTCAATTATGTGATAGATTTGGTCATATCGCCGCTAACTGTCGTACTTCACAAAAGTGTCAGATCTGCAACGGTGGAGGTCATTCTGCATCATCATGTCGACGTCGTTTCGACCAAAACTTTAATTCTCCTCCACCACCATCAGCCTTGATAGCCGAACCTGCAACAGTTTCTGATCCTGCTTGGTATCCCGATTCAGGCGCCACCGATCATCTTACAGCGGATTTAGAGAATCTCCAAGTACACTCTCCGTATCAAGGTACTATGCAAATTATTGTTGGCAATGGTACAACTCTTCCCATATCGAATATTGGTGACTCATCTATTCTTAGTCCTGCCAAATTATTGCGACTTCGAAATATATTACATGTGCCTGCCATTACTAAAAATCTACTCAGTGTTGCTCGCTTTACGGCTGACAATAATGTCTTTTTTGAATTCCATCCGACTTATTGTGTTATTAAGGATCAGGCTTCGAAGGTGGAACTACTTCGCGGTACCCTTAAAGATGGTCTCTATCGTCTAGCCCAGACCGGTGCACCATCTACCGAGCGGTCTGCTTATCTTACCGAGCGCTCTTCTGCTAGCACATGGCATCATCGTCTGGGGCATCCAGCATCTTCTACAGTTGCTCGACTTATCTCTCATTATGGTTTACCTATTTTAGGCAATAAGACTGTTTCCTTTTGTGATGCATGTCAATTTGGTAAGGCTCATAAACTACCATTTTCATTGTCTCAGTCTCGTTCAAAAGAACCTCTTGATCTATTACATTCTGATGTTTGGGGACCATCTCCGGAATTCTCTATACATGGGTATCGCTATTTTGTGCATTTTGTGGATGATTTTAGCCGCTATACTTGGATTTATCCTCTTAAAAGCAAATCTGAGGTTCTCTCAACCTTTCTCCGATTCCGTGCTCTTGTTGAGAATCAATTTAATAAGTCAATTAAAGCTATACAGACTGATTGGGGAGGAGAATTTCGCTCGATTTACAATCTTCCTGAACTACAAGGTATTCAACATCGCTTGTCGTGCCCTTACACAAGTGAACAAAATGGTGTTGCCGAACGCAAAATCCGTCATATCACTGAGACAGGCCTTGCTATGCTAGCCCACGCTTCTATGCCCTTACTCTACTGGGATGAAGCCTTTCTTACTGCGGTTTATTTGATCAATCGGCTTCCCTCTGCGACACTGAATTATTGTTCTCCTTTTGAGTTGCTCTTTCAGCGATCTCCAGATTATGGATCTCTTAAAATTTTTGGGTGCAGTTGCTTTCCTCTTACCCGCCCATATAATCGTCATAAGCTATCTTTCCGATCCATCAAGTGTGTTTTTCTAGGATATAGTTTATCTCACAAGGGCTATCGTTGTCTTCATATCCCTACGAGGAGGATATTTATCTCTCGCCATGTGGTTTTTGATGAGACTTCTTTTCCTTTTCTTAATCACAGGGACTCCGCTTCTCTCCATGCTCCATCATCATCTACATCCCCTCCCCTAGCCGTATTGGGTACCTCTGTTGGCTTCGGGTCTCCTGCCGATGCTTGCTCATCGCCGCTGCCCAGTAACCCGTCCACTATCATCAGGGATACAACACCTCCAATTGATGTTCCATCCTCCTCGGAGTCTCCGCCGGCACAGCCTGACACGGGTCTGCTTAGGGCCCCTGCTTGCTCTTTACATCCCATGGTCACTCGTGCCAAGACAGGGTCTCTTCGTCCTCGTGCTCTTCTTGTCACTGCTAATTATTCTGAGCCGACCAACTATTCTGGTGCCAGTAAAGATCCTGCTTGGCGAGATGCCATGACTTCGGAGTACAATGCTCTCATTAGTAATGGTACATGGTCTTTGGTTCCTCGTAATGCTCATCAAAATCTTGTTGGTTGCAAATGAGTTTTTAAACTAAAGCGGAAGGCAGATGGGTCCATTGATCGTCATAAAGCCCGCTTAGTTGCTAAGGGATTCCACCAACAACAAGGAATTGACTATGTTGAGACTTTCAGCCCTGTGGTCAAGCCCACTACTATTCGCACTGTATTGGCTCTTGCTGTCTCCCAAGAATGGCCCATTCATCAGCTTGATGTGAGTAATGCCTTTTTACACGGGACGTTGCATGAGGAGGTATATATGTCTCAGCCCCCTGGCTTTATTCATCCTGATTTTCCTGACCATGTTTGTCGTCTTCACAAGGCTATATATGGTCTGAAGCAAGCTCCGCGAGAATGGCATGCGACACTCCGTACTTCGTTGCTCAACCTTGGGTTTTTTGAATCTAAATCAGACTCCTCTCTTTTTGTCTATCACACTTCTGAGATAACGGCGTATATCTTGGTTTATGTCGATGATATAATTTTTACCAGCAACTCACCATCTCACATTGCCTCTGTCGTTCGCACACTGGGTGAGCTTTTCCCTCTTAAGGATCTGGGTAACCTTCATTATTTTCTTGGTGTTGAAGCGCTTCGCACACCCCAAGGTCTTTTCCTTAGCCAATCTCGCTACATTACAGATTTATTGACTAGAGCCCAGATGCATAACTCAAAACCCCTTCACACTCCTGTTGCCTCTGGTTCATCCCTCTCTCGCCATGATGGCGATCCCTTAGTTGATCCTCAGCCCTACCGGAGTATTGTTGGTGGCCTTCAGTATCTTACTCTTACACGTCCTGAAATTGCATTTGCTGTCAATCGTGCATGTCAGTTTATGCAATCCCCCACTACCTCTCACTGGGTGGCTGTTAAGCGTATTCTTCGATATCTCAGGCATACGCCACACCATGGTATCCTTATTCGACCCTCATCTTCTCTGGGTCTGACTGCTTATTCTGATGCTGATTGGGCAGGTTGTCCTGATGATCGTCGATCTACCACTGGGTATTGTATTTTTCTTGGCAACACTCTTATCTCTTGGAATTCTAAGAAACAGCAAGTGGTTGCTCGCTCTAGTACTGAATCGGAATATCGTGCCTTAGCACATGCCACTGCTGAATTATGTTGGCTCCAGTCGCTTCTCAGTGAGCTCCATGTTCCCATGTTGCAACCACCGGTTCTCTGGTGTGATAACGTTGGCGCCACGTTTCTCACTGCCAATCCGATTTTTCACGCGCGCACAAAACATATTGAGATTGACTTTCACTTTGTTCGTGAGCGTGTTGCTCGAAAGGCACTTCTGATTCAGTATATCTCTACCAAAGATCAAGTTGCCGACATTTTCACAAAAGGATTGTCCTCGCATCGTTTTGCCCTTCTTCGAGACAAGCTCACGGTGTGTGCCTCCCCGTTTCGCTTGCGGGAGGGTGTTAAGGATATAATTATTCCCCAAGATCTTAGAGATTCTTGATATAAAGAATATCCTATTCTGATAAAACTTGATCACGAAGAAAACCTCTTAGCAAGGAATGTAATAATTTTATTTATTATTTTTTATTTCTATATACAATTGTTGTACAATGTATATATTCCTATATTGAATAAAGAAATGATGTGCAAGAATATTTTTCATTCATCTCTACTTATTTTCTTCAACTTTTTTCGTTGTTTTTTTTCTTTGTGCTGCTGTGGTTTGTAGATTCTGAGCCAACAACTGAGAGATTCAAGTTAATTATATTGTTCAAGTGTGCATTGCAGAAATATATGCTTGCACTTGCTGGCCGGATGCGAGAATTGCTGACTACTTCGACGTGATCTCCGGCACCAGCACCGGCGGCCTTATCGCCACCATGCTCGCCGCTCCCGACGAGAATAACAAAGCACTCTTCGCAGCCAAGGACATTGTTCAGTTCTATTTGGATCACAGCCCCAAGATTTTTCCACAGCGCAGGTTAATTATTAATTAATTAGTTATATATTTATATATAATAGGAGAAATTTTTGTAATTTATGAATGAATTTTACTATTTATTTATATATTTCAGATCCGGGTTCCTGAGTTCAGCACTGAACTTGGTGGACGCTTTTAATGGACCAAAATACAATGGCAAGTACCTTCGCTCCAAGATTCAAGAACTCTTAGGCGACTCAA
The DNA here is from genome assembly GCF_044706935.1 of Curcuma longa. Classification (NCBI taxonomy): domain Eukaryota; kingdom Viridiplantae; phylum Streptophyta; class Magnoliopsida; order Zingiberales; family Zingiberaceae; genus Curcuma; species Curcuma longa. The sequence goes on along the minus strand of NW_027430518.1, from coordinate 6,526 downwards.
AACTAAGTCAAACTTTGACCAACATCGTCATCCCTGCTTTTGACATCAAACTTTCTCAACCCATCATCTTCTCGTCTTTTGAGGTAATTAAGCTAACCCCACGCTTCGTCTTAATTAATTACTCAATCTTGGGAAGATTTTGTATAGATCGATGGCCGGCGATCGATATTAATGTTGGTTTTTCGCAGACGGAACAGACTCCGTTGAATAACGCTCGTCTGTCGGACATCTGCATCAGCACCTCCGCCGCCCCCACATACCTCCCGGGGCATTTCTTCGAAACGCAAGACGATCAAGGAAATACGAAGAGCTTCAACCTCATCGACGGCGGCGTGGCGGCAAATAACCCTGTAAGTTCACACACGAAAATCTAAATAATCTCCCATAATTAATCTAGCTAGGAGCTAATTCTTATATGTGCCATTGATCGTGAACAGACGATATCCGCCATGAGCCAATTGACGAAGCAGATTCTGAAATCGAACACGGATTTCGATTCGTACGAACCGGTCGACTACAGTCGGTTTCTGGTGATCTCGATCGGGACCGGAGCAGCCAAACAGGAGGAGAATTATACAGCACAGATGAGCTCGCGATGGGGCTTGCTCGGGTGGTTGTACAACAGAGGAAATACTCCCATCATCGATGTTTACTCCCAGGCGAGCTCAGACATGGTGGATATCTATATAGCACATGTGTTTCAGGCACAAGACAGTGAAGGCCGTTACCTTCGCATACAGGTATTTGACAAATTACAATAATTAATCATCAATAAAATCGTGCCAAATTCATCGATTCTAATCGAAAACAAACAAACTGAATGATAGGACGATACTTTGACTGGCGATGCGACTTCGGTGGATAAGTCGACGGAGAAGAACTTGCAGAATTTGGTGGAGATCGGGAAGAAACTGCTCGAGAAGCCGGTGTCGAGGGTGAACCTGGAGACAGGGCTGTCGGAGCCGGTGGTGGATGGGAAGGGAGGAATGACGTCGAACCGAGATCGACTCGTCAACTTCGCCAAGAAGCTGTCGAATGAAAGGAAGCGTCGACAGGAGAGTTTGGCTTCCATTGCGTGAGAGTTGTTGACCTCTGAGCACCATTAATAATTAATGTTTGTCATCTTATTTATATATATATATATATATATATAGTCATCAATAAAGTGTTGTTGGGATTGCACCAATTTATCAAACTTGTAAGCGCTAATCAATTTGTTTTAGCTATTCAATGGAAGCACGTGATTGTTCTGTGGTAAAACTCTATAGTATAATGATTTTTTATTATCTATCTATCTATCTATCTAATAATAATATAATCTATTAAAAATTTTTAATAATCAGCTAGATTCTAATGAATGTTGAACTCTAATGATAATCGGCTTTGAAGTAACGCAGAACCCTGGCCATGTAAGCTCCAGGTTGGGCCGTGCATCCCTTTATCAACCTTACGGCCCACGAGAAGTTCATGGTATCCCTTGTTCTCGCAGCTCAGCCTCAGCCTCAGCCTCTGCAAGACAAAGGTAAAAATATATATAAATTTTAAGTAAAAAGAGTGTGTTCTTTTTTAAATTTTAAAAAATGCATCAAATTTAATCCAAGTGTTTTACTATAAATATTTTTAAATCAATTGTTACGCTCTTATCCGCCAATAAAAAAGTTAAATCAATCGCTCAATTTATCATATGGAAGTAATAAGTATTCATCATATAAGAGGCTCTTGTCTAGGTTAATTATGCAGAGAGTCTATATAGAAGATTCCTTGACTTGGTCAATGCAGGGTTATGTGGTATGATCCAAAATTTAGTTAACACAAATCTCGTCAGTCTCCGACCAACCGAGCTAATCCAATTAGGCAAGTAGAATAGAATCGACCTCCCGAGGAGTCTTTCCAATAAAGACTAAGCTCTTGAAGAGTTTTCCCAATAAAGATTGATCTCTCGAGGAGTCTTTTCAACAAAGATTAATCTCCCGAAAAGTTTTTCCAATAAAAGTCAACCTCCCGAGGAGTCTTCCCAACAAAGGCTTACAAAAGGGTGGGGTAGTTATCAACATGAAGGGATATGGTGGTTATCATAACGTGAGGGGACACGATAGTTACAATGAAACCCTTTTAAGGAGGTGCGTGTCTTAGGCTTTTCTCCATAAGATATGTCCCTTGGGTCTCTCTCCCTCTCCCTATATAAAATAAAAGGGGGGCTCTCTCAAGATCATCATCTATGGTATCATCTAATCTCATCATCGCCTTTACTCCATTCTTTACTTCATCTTTTTATTGTTTCATTTGGAGGTTCATGATGACTTAGGCATCGAATGTATTTTACCAAGGTAACTCTCAGTGAGCCCTTTGACGCATGTTATCTCTCACAAAATTAACTACACTCCAAGGAAACCCTTTACTCAATGTGAGCATGCTGACTCATTAGAAGCCGATCCAATTGAAGAAAGTAAATTAAGTGGTAGTTGACGTGTCAAAGTCAATAGAAGGAAGTTCTATGAAAGTTGATCCATACTAGTTTCGTGGGAGGGACTCTCAGTTGACTAAGTCAAAAGTCTACCATGTGGACCTTTACACTCTATTTGGATGGGGTGAAAGAAGGTTCATTAACAAAAAAGGAAAGGAGTGGAAGGAATGTAAATAGTGGAGGGGAAGTAAAGTATTTATGCTCCCCTTGTTTGGAAGGGAAGGAAAGTTCATTAACGTAATATGTATTACCTTATTTGGAAGAAAAGAAAGGAAATGAATATTCAATATATAAAGTTACAAAAATACAATTTATTTTTAAAATAAATCTACATGTAAAAAAATATGTATAGCTTATTAAATCTAGATGTAAGATTTTTTTTTTAAAAAACAAATTATTGCATGTAAAAGCTAGGATATGGAAGATCCTAAAAAAGATAATACATGCTCTTTGAATAAGTTTCTGTCCTTGTCATCAGAGGAGAAAAAAAAAAAGATTAGGGTTAATTACCTGTCTATGTCCTCTTGAGTTTTGTCCTCGGAGAGATATGTGGTATGGGGTGATGTCGACGTCGTGGAGTGTGAGCAGTTGGACATTGACCGATGACGACGCACGCTGTGTGAGGAGCGATAAAGTTAATTGAGAATTAATATTTTAAAATAGAAATGAAATTAAAACAAAATATTTTTAAATTTCTTTCCTCTTCCTTACATTCCAAATCAAGACGTAAGAAATTGTATCGATTCATGAGTATACAAGGGCGAAACTTACCTTTCTCTCCCCTTCCGCTCCTTAACTTACTCCCTCCCAAATAAGGGTCAATTTTTTTTTCTTTTTATTTACCTTTCCCTCCTCTTCACCTCGTCTCAAACAGAACGTTAGTTATCTCTCTCTCTCTCTCTCTCTATATATATATATATATATATATATATATAATCTCTTGAGCGCCCTCCTGCGTGCGCGCCCATGAGTGCCGTCCGATCCATCGTCCATCACGCGATAGCGCACAGATCTGACCATCCAAATGTGGAAATGCACAGTGTTCTACCAGACCCGCTACAGTCGCCCACGCCGTGCCGTCCAACCACTGTCGACCCGGACTCGATCGACGCGCCGCTCGCCGGCTGGCGTCGGATTCTGGCCGAATTGTGGTTGGAATCCAACGCAATTTGGCCGGAAATCATGCGAGCCACTGTCGGCCACGATTTGATCGGAATCCGACGCGCGCCACTGCCGACCGCGTTCCAACCAAATTGCGCTGGATTCCGGCAACTGATCGGAATCCGACGTCGGCCGACGCGCCGGTGAGCGATGCGTCGATTGCGCTCGGGCCAGCGGTCGGTGGTGGCCGGATGGCACGACGAAGGCAACGGCAGCGACGGTGCTCACGGGCACGCACGAAAGAGTCGCTGATCAGGAGATCATTTCTGTGTGTGTATATATATATATATCAAAAGATATAAATTTAAATTTTATTAAAATATATATTTTTAAATTTTTTAAAAAACAATACATTTATTTTTAATTTTACAAAAACTATTTTTCAAATAGATAAAACATAAATAAAAAATATCATAATTTTGATTAAAGTGATATATCAAAATTGTTACATGATCATTATTACACAAATTTAAAATTTAAGCATTTATAAATCATCATTTAGAATATCATGCGGATTCAATAATAAGTGATTTAAAAATAATTATATACTAATTTTAGACAAAACTACTATAACATCATTTTCTAATAAATTTTTTAATATAAATAAATAACAATATGCCTCTTTTTTTAATGTATTTTTGAGATGGAAAGTTAACCTAGCTCGTGGAAATAAAGGAAGAAGACTAATAGGATGGAGAAGGGAAGACTGAAAGGTGCAAAAGATCAGCACTCTAGACCTAAGAAGAATAAAAAAATAAAATAATTATTTTTTTTATTAATAATTATCGACTAATAAACATATTTATATAGATTATCAAAGTAATATATGAAAACTACAGTAGCAAATATAATAATAATAAATATAAAAATAATATTAAATATGATTGTCATTAAAATCTAAATACGATAAATCATCAATAAGAAATAAATTTCTAATTAATATCTTAGACGGTTATCTTTATCATCGTCAGAAACAGCGAAACCGAGCTGAGGCTCTGGGCTGAGGCTCTGGGAGGAGAAGCTCGGCCGGGATTTACATAGGGCCTAGGGGAGTGGCTTTGACCTGCAGCAGTGGCATAGTAACAGATGCTATGTCGTGGCTTCGGCTTGGGAACGGGTGAAGAAGAAGAGTAACTGTGGGTTATTTAGAAATTTTACCTCCAATTAATTAATTTTATAGATTTTATATCAATTGGATTTATTGATGACACCTCAGGATAAAATCATAAGATCGATTTATTTTAAAATTAAAAAATTTTAAAACTGGTTCATCTAAACAAAAAAAAAAATATCTCAAAATATTTATTAAATAAATATTTCAAAATCTTCTTAAAAAATTAGAACGGATATCTTAGAATATTTCCTAAACGGATCTTAATATTTTAGAGATCAACTACTATAAAAATATAACTCATATCCATGGATACATGTACACTCACATCTACCTTAATTTCTCTCAAGTCATTAATATTATACTTCTTCCTCGTGTCAACCCTAACTTAAGTATCGAAGTGGCTTGTCGGGGTCCACCTCCGCCGCCTTTCTAACCCTCTTTCTAAATGCTTTTTAGGTCATCTCATCTCTTCAGATGATTCTTTTTAAGGAGCGTGTACATCAGTAATTCTGAATTAGCATTGAACCATATATGTAATGGCCGGAATAAATATTAAGTAAAAGAGTATTGTTTTTTAATAATTTAAATATATCGAATTTATTTGAAGTGTTTTATTATAAATATGCTTAAATCAATTGTTGTGCTCCTATCTGCTAATAAAAAAAGTCAAATCAATCGCTCAAGTTATCTATATATATATATATATATATAATTTGAATTCGATAATAAATTATTTTAAAACAATCATATAATAATTCTAGACAAAACTATCGATCATATCGTGAGCCACGTGTCCTTCACTTGAAAAATAAATAATTCTTTTTAATGTATTGTTGATGTGGGAGATTGAGCCCGTAGATTAATTCTACAAAGTTAGGTGCTGTACACGATGTTCTCGTTCTTTTATATCAATATTTTAATTGAATAGTGAGTCCAGATCTGCACACTTTTTATGATGTACAACCAAAACAGTTTTATGTAAACAAAAACAAAAAGATAGAATTTATCATCTCGACGTTTAAAAGTCCATCGATAAGATTTATCGTCCATAAAAAGACAAGTTAAAAAATTACAATTGGAAACAGCCCCGCAGAAACACGTTTTATCTACAACTCAATTTTGATCCAACCATCTCTAATAAATAATTCACTGAGGCGTACGTCTCTGCAAGTTGAAGTGCTCGTCCATAAACAAATTAAATACATTCACACTTTATCTACCATGCATTGCCCAAGACCATCACCTATTTATTTATTTTTTAAATTATTTTTTTATTTTAGTAATTCACAGTTGATTAATTTTGAAGGTGATGGCTTGCCCATTTAAATTTTCTATCGATTATTTAAAAAAATCAAGAAGTATTCACATTGGATTAGTATTCACATTGAATCCACCGACAATCAACCTCACCACTATTGATCCATCGTTGTAGAGCGTCATATTCCATTTGAGTATTAGATTTGTGAGTCGCAACATAGCCGCTTCACTAGATGATAACTCGATCTATTCAGATAATCGTACTTGTGCTGCTATAATTCTCATAATTTTTTTAACCTATATATCTATTTTTTTTATAATCCAGATATCCAACTCTCACGATTCGATGAGTTGCGATTTGATTACTCCTAGAAGTGACTGATTCGATCCCATAAAAATTTTTAGTATTCACCAGGATAACTCCGAAAACTCCTAGAAGTGACTGATTCAATCTCTTGTAAATTCAGAATTTACAATTAGCTACAACAGACTAGGACATTTGCTCAGCTTCGTTCAGATTCGACCTTTAT
>NW_027430517.1:0-2927 GCF_044706935.1 Curcuma longa | reverse complement strand
GACCATTCAATCGGTAGGAGCGACGGGCGGTGTGTACAAAGGGCAGGGACGTAGTCAACGCGAGCTGATGACTCGCGCTTACTAGGAATTCCTCGTTGAAGACCAACAATTGCAATGATCTATCCCCATCACGATGAAATTTGTTAAGATTACCCAAGCCTATCGGCCAAGGCAACAGACTCGTTGGATACATCAGTGTAGCGCGCGTGCGGCCCAGAACATCTAAGGGCATCACAGACCTGTTATTGCCTCAAACTTCCGTGACCTACACGGCCATAGTCCCTCTAAGAAGCTGGCCGCGAAAGGATGCATCCGCGTAGCTAGTTAGCAGGCTGAGGTCTCGTTCGTTAACGGAATTAACCAGACAAATCGCTCCACCAACTAAGAACGGCCATGCACCACCACCCATAGAATCTTGAAAGAGCTCTCCCGTTGTTTGGTCTTGCTGCTGTGGCGTGCAAAAGCTGGGCGTGCAAGCTCCTGGCTGTGGGCGTTTCAAGCTGCTGGGCGTGCAAACTGTTGTGGGTGTTCAAGCTGTTGGGAGTGCAAGCTCTTGGGCGTGCAAGCTTTTGGACAAGGACGTGCATGCATGCACCAAGTGGCTGGGCGTGGGTTGCAAGCAAAAGCTGTGGAGTGCAGTTTTCTTGATACGGTGGCACGGAGGAAACACTCAATTTTCTGATCATTTCTTGGCGTGCAAGAATCTCGGCGTGTTACGGGTAATTTTCTGGTCACCAGCAGGGATTCTCTGATCGCTGGTGGGATTTCCGATCATCGACGGGATTTTCCGGTCGCCGGCGGCCAACCATCAAAAGAAGGAAACCCACAAAAGAAGGAAATCCGACGTTGATGATTAATTGCAAATCCTATTTGCATTAATTAGTTTCCTTCCAACGTTGAAGTTTTTGATTTCAAATCCAAATTGATTTGAATTGCATTAATCAATTTCCTTTCAACGTTGAAGTTTTTGAATTCAAATTCAAATTGATTTTGAATTCAAATTGTGGACGTGCGGCGTGAATCAAAGGAAATTGGAGGGTTGCCATAAATTGGAATTTGGAGTTTGCATGAAATGGCGAAAAAGAAAAAAGGTAACAAATATACACCCATGAAGATCCCACTTGATGATGTGGAACAACCGGCCATTGATGACATGGAGGAGTTTGATGAGCTGGTCAGTGAAACTGATGAGGGGGCCAAGTCACAAAGGGCAGCGATTTCTCCACGGCAACCTCACGCCCAAGATGCCTCTCATCCACCTCCTCTACTGGTGAGGGGGGACGGGACCTTGCTGGAGGTGCAAGAGCAACAATCTTCGGCGGATGATGGACAGCATGCGGTGCCGGCGGGTGGTGCACAGCAGGCCGGCCGGCAGGAACCTCCAGCGCAGCAACAATCGGACCGGCAGGGAGCTGCAGGAAGGGAGAATCAGCAGCCAATGAGGCGTAACTGGGCTAGTTTATTCAAGGATAACAGGACGGTGAAACAAGCAAAGGGGCTAGATCAGTATGAAGCCAAGGGAGAAAGGCTTCAATTCAACTACGAAGATATCGACACGGTAGAAGACTCGGTGGGGTACTGTCTTGTGGGCTGCTTTATGGGACGGCATCCTGGCAGGGAAGGTGTCGTTAAGGTGGGATCTAAATGGCCTTCCTATCGATTTTTCATGCACAAAAGTGGTTGGGTGGTTTTCCGTTTTGACAAGGAGGAGGATAGAGAGACGGTGCTTCAAGGGGGGCCGTACTTTGTATTTGGGATTCCTTTGTTCCTGAAGAAGATGCCGAAATGTTTCATGTTTGAGGAGGATGGAAGATTTGTCCCGGCTTGGATACAGATACATGGACTTCCGCCTGATTGTTGGTCGCAATTTGTCTTGAGCAAAGTGGGATCGGAGGTGGGCAAGCCGTTATATACAGATAGCTTGACACGCACACGAGAGAGGTTGGGCTATGCAAGACTTATGGTGGAGATACCAACTTTTGAAGACCGCATTCATGAGGTTCCGATCACACTTCCGACAGGAGTACAAGTGGACTTGAAGATTATATATGAGACGACACCGGCTTTCTGTAAAAAGTGCAATAGAATGGGGCATGACACGGAGGCTTGTCAAGGAGGTGCGGTACCAACGGGGCAGCAGCATGGCCGGACTGAGCAAGGGAGGCAATCTGACCCAAATGCACCAAAAGCTTGGCGGAATCGATCCCAATCAGCTAGGGGAAGACGGAGGACAAGATCGAGGTATAGACCAAGAACAAGATCGCAATGGAGGCCAAGGCAACAACAAGCTAATGCGGGGGAGCAAGAAGAGCATGTGGGGTTAGAGATGGTTTTGGCAGGCAGCCCGATTCCGGTGGCTATTGTACCGCCGGAAAATGAGCAAGAGGAGCAGCAAGAGGTGCCAAGAGAAACCGAGCAAGTGCAGCCGCCGCAAGTAGTCCAACAGCCGACAATTTCAAGTGAAGGGAGCTCATCCTCATCTTTTGTCTCTTCCTCCACGGCACCGCAAGAGGATGGGGCAGCAAGGGAGACTATACATATGGTATCAGAGGCTTCGACATCCTCCTCATTGCCCACTGCTACATCATTCATGGGGGGGGGGGGAGACAGCTAGTAGTACACCTGCCTATACGATTTGTACAAGACAACGGGTGCGAGCAGCCCGCAATGGTCATAAATGAAGGTTGCATCCTGGAACATAAGGGGCTTTCACAAAGCCCTAAAGCATGGGGGGGTCAAGCACCTTCTCAAAAAGAATGATATTCAAGTCATGGCCCTTATGGAAACAAAACTTGATGTGGATTCTCTAGCCACCATTATGCAAAGAAACTTCCAAGGTATGGGAATGATACATAATTTCTCTTATGCTAATAATGGTCGTATTTTGCTCCTATGGGATACACATAGGGTTTCTTTGGATGTTCTTG
>NW_027430516.1:0-6210 GCF_044706935.1 Curcuma longa | reverse complement strand
TTAGATTTATTTTTGTGTAATTTAAAATTGAAGGAACAAATTTTAAAATTTATTAAGAGTTGTTCCGGCCAAAATTCGCCGTGGATGATTTATACGCCAGATCAGAACTGTGCTCCCCGGAAAGAATCGCCAGGAGAGGGGGACCTGAAAATCACTAAGAAAAAGAGAGGGTTAGAATGGTGCCGGGGGACCCCGGCAAGCCACTCCGACGCTCAAGTTAGAGCCGAAATAGAAGAAATATATGCGTGTATGAAATAAATAGAGAAATAAAGAGAAAGAGAGAGAGAGCCCCCTTTTTTCCTTCATACCTGCAGGGTTTATATAATACCAGGGGGAGCGTTATTTGTGGAGATCGGCGCATCTGATTGGTTGTTGACATGGTAAGGATAATCTTTTGAAGGTTTTCGAATATCAAGGGTTCAGATTTACTGATCTTCATCTAACGGTCCGGTGCATTAATATGCAGGTTTTTAGGGGGGGCCAAGTTTGAGGAATTGGTCGTTATCCTTATCCCTTTAATTTGGCTGGGTGGTAACGAGCCGGAACACAAGCCTCCTCTCCAAGTCTAGTCGAAGGAGGCGTAGTCCGACTGACTGGACTATGTATACTGATCTAATCGTCTCTCTTACCATATTGGTGATGAGCTGTTAGGATGAGGTGCCTAATTTGAGGTAGCCGAGACGAGATAGTCGGGATGAGTGGCTGAAAGATTTGGATGAGTGGAGGAGTTGATAGAGCGGCAGAGTTGCCGGGTTGTTGAGTGACAGAGCGGTCGGCTGAGACCGATGTAGAGGCCAAGTGAGGCAGTAAGCGGCCGAATGAGGTCAAGGCCGAGTAAGATGAGCGGCCGAACGAGGTCGAGGTCGGCCGAATGAGGTCGAGGCCGAATAGGGTAAGCGACCGAGTGAGGTCGAGGCCGAATAGGGTAAGGTGAGCGAGGCCGAGTGAGGTCGAGGTCGAGTGAGGTAAGCGGCCGAATGAGGTCGAGGTCGAGTGAGGTAGAGGTCGGCCGAATGAGATCGAGGCCGAGTGAGGTAAGCGGCCGAATGAGGTCGAGGTCGGCCGAGTGAGGTAAGCGGCCGAATGAGGTCGAGGTAAGCGGCGAGCAAGATGGAGGCCGAGGCCGAATGAGGTCGAGGCCGAGCAAGGAGGTCGAGGCCGAGCAAGGTTGAGGCCGAGCGAGGTCGAGGCCGAGTAAGGTAAGCGGCCGAGCGAGGTCAAGGCCGAATGAGGTAAGCGGCCGAATGAGGTCGAGGCCGAATGAGGTCGAGCGGCCGAGCGAGGTCGAGGCCGAATGAGGTAAGCGGCCGAATAAGGTCGAGGGCCGAATGAGGTCAAGGCCGAGTGAGGTCGGCCGAATGAGGTCGAGGCCGAATGAGGTAAGCGGCCGAATGAGGTCGAGGCCGAATGAGGTAAGCGGCCGAATGAGGTCGAGGCCGAGCAAGGTTGAGGCCGAGCGAGGTCAAGGCCGAGCAAGGTTGAGGCCGAGCGAGGTCAAGCGGCCGAATGAGATCGAGGCCGAGGTAGGCGGTCGAGCGAGGTCGAGGCCGAATGAGGTAAGCGGCCGAATGAGGTCGAGGCCGAATGAGGTAGAGCGGCCGAATGAGGTCGAGGTCGGCCGAATGAGGTCGAGGCCGAGCAAGGTAAGCGGCCGAATGAGGTCGAGGCCGAATGAGGTAAGCGGCCGAGCGAGGTCAAGGCCGAATGAGGTAAGCGGCCGAATGAGGTCGAGGCCGAATGAGGTAGAGCGGCCGAATGAGGTCGAGGTCCCGAATGAGGTAAGCGGCCGAATGAGGTCGAGGCCGAGCAAGGTTGAGGCCGAGCGAGGTCAAGGCCGAGCAAGGTTGAGGCCGAGCGAGGTCAAGGCCGAGCAAGGTTGAGCGCCGAGCGAGGTTGAGGCCGAGTAAGGTAGGCGGCCGAATGAGGTCGAGGCCGAGTAAGGTAGGCGGCCGAATGAGGTCGAGGCCGAGTAAGGTAGGCGGCCGAATGAGGTCGAGGTCGGCCGAATGAGGTAAGCGGCCGAATGAGGTCGAGGCCGAATGAGGAGAGCGGCCGAGGTCAAGGCCGAGGTAGGCGGCCGAGTGAGGTCGAGGCCGAGTGAGGTAAGCGGCCGAATGAGGTCAAGGCCGAGTAAGGTAGGCGGCCGAATGAGGTCGAGGCCGAGTGAGGTAAGCGGCCGAATGAGGTCGAGGCCGAATGAGGTAAGCGGCCAAATGAGGTCGAGGCCGAATGAGGAGAGCGGCCAAATGAGGTCAAGGCCGAATGAGGTAGGCGGCCGAAGTGAGGTCGAGGCCGAGTGAGGTAAGCGGCCGAATGAGGTCGAGGCCGAGTAAGGTAGGCGGCCGAATGAGGTCGAGACCGAGTGAAGTAAGCGGCCGAATGAGATCGAGGCCGAGTAAGGTAGGCGGCCGAATGAGGTCGAGGCCGAGTAAGGTAGGCGGCCGAATGAGGTCGAGGTCGGCCGAATGAGGTAAGCGGCCGAGTGAGGTCGAGGCCGAATGAGGTAAGCGGCCGAATGAAGATCGAGGCCGAGCAAGGTAAGCGGCCGAATGAGGTCGAGGCCGAGCAAGGTTGAGGCCGAGCGAGGTCAAGGCCGAGCAAGGTTGAGGCCGAGCGAGGTCGAGGCCGAGTAAGGTAGGCGGCCGAATGAGGTCCGGCCGAGTGAGGTAAGCGGCCGAATGAGGTCAAGGCCGAATGAGGTAAGCGGCCGAATGAGGTCAAGGCCGAATGAGGAGAGCGGCCAAATGAGGTCAAGGCCGAATGAGGTAGGCGGCCAAGTGAGGTCGAGGCCGAGTGAGGTAAGCGGCCGAATGAGGTCAAGGCCGAATAAGGTAGGCGGCCGAATGAGGTCGAGGCCGAGTGAGGTAAGCGGCCGAATGAGGTCGAGGCCGAGTGAGGTAGGCGGCCGAATGAGGTCGAGGCCGAGTAAGGTAGGCGGCCGAATGAGGTCGAGGTCGGCCGAATGAGGTAAGCGGCCGAGTGAGGTCGAGGCCGAATGAGGTAAGCGGCCGAACAAGGTCGAGGTCGAGCAAGGTAAGCGGCCGAATGAGGTCGAGGCCGAGCAAGGTTGAGGCCGAGCGAGGTCAAGGCCGAGCAAGGTTGAGGCCGAGCGAGGTCGAGGCCGAGTAAGGTAAGCGGCCGAGCGAGGTCAAGGCCGAATGAGGTAAGCGGCCGAATGAGGTCGAGGCCGAATGAGGTAGAGCGGCCGAGTGAGGTCAAGGCCGAATGAGGTAAGCGGCCGAATGAGGTCGAGGCCGAAGGTCAGGAGAGCGGCCGAGTGAGGTCAAGGCCGAATGAGGTAAGCGGCCAAATGAGGTCGAGGCCGAATGAGGTAGAGCGGCCGAATGAGGTCGAGGCCGAATGAGGTAGGCGGCCGAGTGAGGTCGAGGCCGAGTGAGGTAAGCGGCCGAATGAGGTCGAGGCCGAATGAGGTAAGCGGCCGAATGAGGTCGAGGCCGAGCGAGGTCAGGCCGCGGCCGAGCGAGGTCAGGTCGGCCGAATGAGGTAAGCGGCCGAATGAGGTCGAGGCCGAATGAGGTAAGGTCGGCCGAATGAGGTCGAGGCCGAATAAGGTAAGCGGCCGAGTGAGGTCGAGGCCGAATGAGGTAAGCGGCCGAATGAGGTCGAGGCCGAGCAAGGTTGAGGCCGAGCGAGGTCAAGGCCGAGCAAGGTTGAGGCCGAGCGAGGTCGGCCGAATGAGGTCGATGGAGGCCGAATGAGGTCAAGGTAAGCGGCCGAATGAGGTCGAGGCCGAATGAGGAGAGCGGCCGAGCGAGGTCAAGGCCGAATGAGGTAAGCGGCCGAATGAGGTCGAGGCCGAATGAGGAGAGCGGCCGAAATGAGGTCGAGGTCGGCCGAATGAGGTGGAGGCCGAATGAGGTAAGCGGCCGAATGAGGTCGAGGCCGAATGAGGTAAGCCCGAATGAGGTAAGCGGCCGAATGAGGTCGAGGCCGAATGAGGAGAGCGGCCAAATGAGGTCGAGGTCCCGAATGAAGTCGAGGCCAAATGAGGTCAAGGCCGAGCAAGGTCGAGGCCGAGCGAGGTCAAGGCCGAGCAAGGTTGAGGCCGAGCGAGGTCAAGGCCGAGCAAGGTTGAGGCCGAGTGAGGTTGAGGCCGAGTAAGGTAGGCGGCCGAATGAGGTCGAGGCCGAGTAAGGTAAGCGGCCGAATGAGGTCGAGGCCGAATGAGGTAGGCGGCCGAATGAGATCGAGGCCGAATGAGGAGAGCGGCCGAGCGAGGTCAAGGCCGAATGAGGTAAGCGGCCGAATGAGGTCGAGGCCGAATGAGGTAAGCGGCCGAATGAGGTCGAGGTCGGTCCGAGGTCGGCCGAATGAGGTGGAGGCCGAGCAAGGTAAGCGGCCGAATGAGATCGAGGCCGAATGAGAATGAGGTCGAGAGCGGCCGAGCGAGGTCAAGGCCGAATGAGGTAAGCGGCCGAATGAGGTCAAGGCCGAATGAGGTAAGCGGCCGAATGAGGCCGAGGTCGGCCGAATGAGGTCGAGGCCGAGCAAGGTAAGCGGCCGAATGAGGTCGAGGCCGAATGAGAAGAGCGGCCGAGCGAGGTCAAGGCCGAATGAGGTAAGCGGCCGAATGAGGTCAAGGCCGAATGAGGTAAGCGGCCGAATGAGGTCGAGGTCGGCCGAATGAGGTGAGCAGCCGAATGAGGTCAAGGCCGAGCAAGATTGAGGCCGAGCGAGGTCAAGGCCGAGCAAGGTTGAGGCCGAGCGAGGTCAAGGCCGAGCAAGGTTGAGGCCGAGCGAGGTCGAGGCCGAGTAAGGTAAGCGGCCGAATGAGGTCGAGGCCGAGTAAGGTAGGCGGCCGAATGAGGTCGAGGCCGAGTAAGGTAGGCGGCCGAATGAGGTCGAGGTCGGCCGAATGAGGCCGAGCGGCCGAATGAGGTCGAGGCCGAATGAGGTCGAGCGGCCGAATGAGGTCAAGGCCGAATGAGGTCAGAGCGACCGATGAGGTCAAGGTCGAATGAGGTAGGCGGCCAAGTGAGGTCGAGGCCGAGTGAGGTAAGCGGCCGAATGAGGTCAAGGCCGGTCGAGGCCGAAGGTAGGCGGCCGAATGAGGTCGAGACCGAGTGAAGTAAGCGGCCGAATGAGATCGAGGCCGAGTAAGGTAAGCGGCCGAATGAGGTCGAGGCCGAGTAAGGTAGGCGGCCGAATGAGGTCGAGGTCGGCCGAATGAGGTAAGCGGCCGAGTGAGATCGAGCGAGTGAGGTAAGCGGCCGAATGAGATCGAGGCCGAGCAAGGTAAGCGGCCGAATGAGGTCGAGGCCGAGCAAGGTTGAGGCCGAGTGAGGTCAAGGCCGAGCAAGGTTGAGGCCGAGCGAGGTCGAGGCCGAGTAAGGTAGGCGGCCGAATGAGGTCGAGGCCGAGTGAGGTAAGCGGCCGAGTGAGGTCAAGGCCGAATGAGGTAAGCGGCCGAATGAGGTCGAGGCCGAATGAGGTAAGCGGCCAAATGAGGTCAAGGCCGAATGAGGTAGGCGGCCAAGTGAGGTCGAGGCCGAGTGAGGTAAGCGGCCGAATGAGGTCAAGGCCGAGTGAGGTAGGCGGCCGAATGAGGTCGAGGCCGAGTGAGGTAAGCGGCCGAATGAGATCGAGGCCGAGTAAGGTAGGCGGCCGAATGAGGTCGAGGCCGAGTGAGGTAGGCGGCCGAATGAGGTCGAGGTCGGCCGAATGAGGTAAGCGGCCGAATGAGGTCGAGGCCGAATGAGGAGAGCGGCCGAATGAAGTCGAGGTCGGCCGAATGAGGTGAGCAGCCGAATGAGGTCAAGGCCGAGTAAAGTAGGCGGCCGAATGAGGTCGAGGTCGGCCGAGAAGATGAGGTCGATGAGATCGAGGCCGAGTGAGGTAAGCGGCCGAATGAGGTCGAGGCCGAGTGAGATAAGCGGCCGAATGAGGCCGAGGCCGTGTTAGAGGGAGCTCGGAGTGCCTGTGGTAAGGCTGAAGGAGCGGATCCCGACCTCCATTGAGTGCGGAATCTCAGGATGGAGCTAAGCATAGAGCTCGAGGGCCTGTAGAAAGGCATAGCGGGAACGGATCCCGACCTCCATTGAGTGCGGAATCTCAAGATGGAGTTGAGCATGCCTAGGGAGCAGGTCCTTACCTCCATTGAGTGCGGAATCTCAGGATAGAGTTAAGCATGGAGCTCGGGGGCCTGTAGAAAGGCATAGCGGGAACGGATTCCGACCTCCATTGAGTGCG
>NW_027430515.1:0-14102 GCF_044706935.1 Curcuma longa | reverse complement strand
CTCCTTCTTATTATGAGTGCATTAATCTCCCTGTGTTTAAGATATCGTATGTCCATTAATTAAATGAGTTACTGACAACTCAATTAATTAACTTCTAATTCCAAGAGTAGTACCACTCAACTTTATTATCATGCCGGACTAAGTCCACCTGCAGGGTTTACATGATAATCCTTATGAGCTCCTCAAGGGGACATCATCAGCCTAAATAATTAGGACACAGATTCCTTCTATAATCAACAACACACCATATAAATAGCATTATCTCCCAACTCATCGGGCCTATTGATTTAACGAATAAATCTCACCCATTGACAAGTTAAAGAAATAAATACTAAGTATATGTGCTTGTTATTATATTAGGGATTAAGAGAACGCACATCCATAATAACAGAGGTCTTAGTTCGATTATATAGTCAGTATAAATCGAACAACCTCAAACGGTCCTGCTCAATACACACATAGTGTACTAGTGTAATTTTATAGTCAAGATAAACTAATACCAATTACACTACAACCATTCCAATGGTTTGTCCCAATCCATCTTGGTTGTGAGCTACTATTTATAATTTATAAGGAACTGATAACATGATCTTCTGTGTGGACTACCACACACCATGTTATCTACAATATAAATTAATGTGGACAACTGCATTAACATATATAATGAAAATATAAAATTGACCAAAGTCATTTGACTAAATTCAATTTATTTCAAAATAGATGTTTATACAAAGAGCTAGACTTATAGTATATATCACCAACACCCAGGGCTTAGCTCTTCTTTCGGCTCAGCAGTTTTTGCTTCTTAAGGGATCAGCCTCTACTCTGCTGGTTCGCTCAACTATAATAGGTCACTCCATTAGCTCAGTTGCCCCACCCCTTCAGGGTTCGGTTACCCAGCCGACCCCTAAGTTAGCTCGAGTTTCTCCACCTGTAGACATGACCCCTTCTAACTATCTATGGTGCTAGACGACAATAACACGTGCAATCAGGATTAGAAAGGCAAGGACGGTTACTAGGTTGTCAGGCCTGGTGCCCTAGATCCTCACCTGCTTCTCCTCACAGCAAAAAGGTAAGAATAATCCGCATGGCTACAACAGAAGGTGGTTACGTGGTGGCAAGTCCGATCCCCTAAATGTCATCTTATACGTACATCTGTCAGTAATTTGCAGAGTTGGTCTACTTAACCACGACATTGGCCCACCTCGAGTGAGATACACGACTCTCTCCATGTGAGTATAAAAACTTCTCTTCAGGTATGAAAACTCACTCTGGACTCTCGCAATCACTACTATTCATTCTTCTTCTCTTGAGATACTTGACTGACTTGAGCGTCGGAGTGACCTGTCGGGAATCCTCGGCATCCACCTAATCCTCTGTTCAATCCTTATTTGCAGGTCTCAGTGCGTGGGAAAGCGAGAACAGTTGAGGTGGCATAATATTAACTGATGTCTTGATCAACCGGAACACTTACAGAAAAAAAAGAAGTTATTATCTGCATCTAGACGCTAAGTTTTTGCTTGAGGACAAGCAAAGGTTTAAGTCTGGGGGTGTGATGTGCGTAGGATGTATACCTGTATTCACGCTTTATTTGCACATCTTCTTGAGTTTATTGCTTTATTCTTATGTATATTGCATCCCATATTCATGCATTTAGGCATATATTCCATATTTCCTAGTTCGGAGATCTGCTCGTGTTTTTACATGTTTCAGGATGGAAAATGGAGCGAAAACGGCGCAGCCGGAGAATTATTGAAGATCAGGCAAGACAGGGCCGTGCCTCATAGGCACGGCCGTGTCTATTCAGCTTCTGGCCGTGTGACAAAGGGCACGGGCGTGTGCCAAATCCCCTCAGCATCAGCCAGAGGCCGTGCCTCAAAAGCACACCCGTGCTTCAAAACAGAACCGAGCCAGTTCATGGCCGTGCCTCACAAGCACGGCCGTGTCTTCATCTTGGAGCCAGCCTCAGCTGAAAGCCGTGCCTCACAGGCACGGCCGTGTGCAAGAACAGAAGCGCCCAAGCAGCTGGCCGTGCCTCAGAAGCACGGCCGTGTCCAGCATCCCAGTTCCAGCCAGTGTGTGGCCGTGCCTCCCAGGCACGGCCGTGCCATCAACCAGAAGAGGGACAACACTGGGCCGTGCCTAAAAGGCACGGCCGTGCCCCAGACCAGAGGCTTCACAGTATCAGACCGTGCCTCAAAGGCACGGCCGTGCCTTACCTTGTGACAGAAGCCAACACAAGGCCGTGCCTTCCAGGCACGGCCGTGTGCACGGGGGCGAGCTGCTGCCGAACCCTGCACTATAAATAGGCCTCTTAGGAGACCTAGCAAAGGGGGGAGCCTTTAGGAGAGCCACCGGAGTTGTTCTTGAGCCGCCGACGCCTATTTCGGAGGAGATTCGACGATCCATCACCGATCCGACTGCTCCAGACCATTTCCATCTCATCTACGCAGAGATTGTACTCCGAGGAAGAAGATAAGTCTAGTTTCCTGCACTTATTTGTTTATCTTTAGGAACAAGATGTATTTCTTCATTCCTTTGGTTTGTACTCTCCTCGATATGGAGTAGATTTCCCTAGATTCTAGGATGTAGGATAAATCAGATGTAATGGATGGTTGTATTTGGATTTGATAATCTACCGTTTTCTATGATGTGATTGTGCATTGTTTTGTGGATTTGTGCTTGTACATTGATGATTACTTGTGTGTGTGTGAATCCATGAGGGTAGGAATTTGCTATGTATTGGGGAATCATTAGGCCGTATACCGGGGCGCTCTGTAACAGGGGAATGCCTTGAACCGGGCGAGATTCCGAGGGGTTTCCTAATGCGTAGTTGGATTCTTATGAGGAATAGTTAGCGGTCATTCGTTATTGGGGAGAGATCCGTAAAAGGGTATCTAGTGACAGTAGATAAGGTTCTATTAGTATTTCCGGGGCGCCTGAGTGACACGGGAATGCCTTGAACCGGGCTTCTAGAACCGTTTCAAACCAATAGCGAGTGACGTAAGAACACCAATGATTTAATTCGAGGATACCTGACGAGGTTGAATTGGATAATTTGGTTGACATTCCTACAATTGAACAGTTATTGAGGAAAGGTAGAGGATCCAAGTCAATTAATCCATTCTCTGAGGAGTCCGAAATCCTAGGATCGCTTCACCCATAGTGTCACAGTCGATCCCTTTCTCCGATTCTTAGGATAAAGCACTTTAGAACACTCCGATCTCCCCCACACAACTCATGAACAGTTTTCTCTCCACCTTATTGTGCTAGGTATAGTAAGTAATTCCACGGTCCCTGTGGATTCGATATCTTTTATTACTTGACGACATTCCGTATACTTGCGGAACGCTATCAAAGGACCACCATTTTTGAGTGAAATATCAGAGGATTCAGAAAATAGATATGTTAGTGTAGGGGATTGCACTGAGCCCCAGGGATCACCCATACCTATAGAGCAGTCACAGTTGGAGTTGAAATCTTTGTCAGATGATTTGAAAAATATTTGTTTGAAAGAAAATCAAAGTCCACAAGTTATTATTGCCCAAGATTTGGAGTCAGAACAGGAGGAAATTTTATTTCAAGTTTTAAGGCAACAAAAGGAAGTTATAGGGTGGACAATGGTTGATATGATTGGTGTGGAGCCTACCATTTGGGTATATATAATTTACTTTGAGGAAAATGTGAAATCATTCAGAAAACCACCATGGAGGCTCAAATTATTAATTTGTGGTCATGTGAAGAAAGATGAATTGGAGCCTACCAGAATGAAGAAGGCATGGATTTATGAAATTATTCTGTATAAGGTGAGGCATAAATGGATCAAAGGAGTATTTCCACCGGCTCAAGGAATCATTTTAAAGAATTAAAGGAGCTAGAGGTGGATGTTTGGATTTCATGATGATATCTACCCGACCTAGAGGGGAGTTTTCTATCTTACACCTTTATTTTCATTGTTAATACCATCTTTTATTTTTCATTTTTCATTTTCAGTTTTATATCAGTAATAATATGCCATTATCATGAGCATTTTGGTTTGAAATAAATTTTTGAATTTCATTTCATGCATGGTTTGGGTTTAAGGAATAAATGTATCCCCCTAGAGAGTCTTTACATCATTTTAGAGACCTTTGAAAGTGAGTTAAATTTGATTGATTATTCTTGGAATTAAGTTCATGGATGAATGCTCTTGAACACTTGAATGACCCTTAGTAATGGATTCTAGAGTGATGAAATTAAGGTAGTGTACATTTTCTACCTAGTGAGGTTTATACCCTATTTGTGTGATGCACTTTTGTGATTGATTACTCTAGAACTTGCTTGTGTTCTTTCAAGGCTAAATTTTCTATGATAGGTCCACATTTATGAAGGTTATCAACTTGTTTCATCACCCATACATTTTGCTTGATACATTTCATGCTATTACCTATACTTCAAATCATTTTCTTTAATCTTTTTCACCTTAATTTCGGTTCACCTTTTCTTTTATCTTGGATGTGGATATTCTTAGATGCTATTAATGTTTTTGCCCTAGATGGTCAAAGATTTAAGTGTGGGGGAGGTGTTCATTATCATGGAAAATTTGGATGATATAGCAACCTTGGAACTAGTTTTCATGGCATTAAGTTCTATACTTTTGATATTTCATTTTTTGTGATTGAACCATATTGATTGAACTGAGAATTGGAAGTATTTCAAGATAAGATTAGTTGAGGATGTTGTGTGTGCTTGAAAGAAATTAAAAAAAAAAAATCAGCTGAAAACTGTATGCAGTGTGTCAATTTGGGACTGTTTTGTGCCAAATTTGATTTGAAACAATGTATTAGTAAGAATTCCAAGTAGAGCACTTAATATCTTCATCAATATTTGATGTTACAATGATTTTGTGATGATTTATGATGCTGTGGATTTTTCAAGAAGATTGAATCAGTAAATGTCCATGTTGTTCAAAATATAGAATGAGCATGAGTTGTGTTAACTTCTCATTATTTTCTCTGCTCTTAAGATGCTGAAATGGGATGGAATTAGATAACATCAGAATGCACTGAATATCTTTGCAATATAGTGGAGCTGAAGAGATGTTTTGAGTGTTTTGATTTTTGTGAAGATGCTAAGATTAAATGGACAAATTGCTTTAATTGGATCAAAACTTGTGGTGAAGGAGTTTATTTGTCAGAATTGGCACAAAAGGGATTAACAAAGTTCAAAACTATTATTGAAAAAAAAAAAGTGAATTTAAAAGTGATCAAATTGATGCTTGGGAATTAATTGAAAATCAAGTGTTAGCCTCTATGTGCCAAAGCAAGTAAGTAGTGTACCAATTCTATATTTTTGAAGTTTTGTGGAGCTGTTTTAAAAGCTAATGCTAAGTTGTAAACAATTTCTTTGTTGTGTAAATGTTGAGGAATCATGGTTGTAATCCGGCTGTAGATAATGAGAATGAGAATCAGCTTTGAATTGTGGCACTAGTGTCCCAAATCTGGATACATTCAACTGTGAATTTATGATCTGAATTGAAGAGCTGAATTACTCGAACTGTGGAACAAGAAGTTGGAAGAGGACAGTTATGAAAGTATTGATCAGTAAGAGATGTGAGATCTGTTGATTGATACAAAATTTACTGGAAATTCTGCTGTAAGCTGAAGAAAAAGTGAAAAGAAAGAGATGTGCAGATTGGTGTTAAAGGAATAGAATAGTTTCCAGATTCAAGCAGAGGTAATCATTTGAATTGTTCTCTGCTAGTTAATTGAATCTTAAATCAGAATGTGAGATGAAAGGATTAAAAAAAAAAGAAAGAAGACAGAATGGAAAGAAGCTGAAAAATAGAAAACAGAATTGGTTTTAAAGTGCAGAATGCTGGAATTTGCAAATGCTGGAATTTTGGAAGATTCTGGAGCTGGTTTTGTTCTGATTTGTCTGGGACAGACAAATGTTTAAGTGTGGGGGAGTTAAGATTGAGAAGAATGGAAGAAATCAGAAAAAAAAAAAATTGCAGAAAAAGAAAACAGAAAACTGCAAAATGTGTTTTATTTGTTCAGCTGAGTTTTGAAATTTTTCCAGCTACTGTTTGAATTCGAATTGCAAGGAAGAATTGCAGATTGATGAGTTAATAGAGATCAAGTTTCAGGAATTGCAGATTGAAAAAAAAAAAAAAAACAGCAGGAAAAAAATCAGAAAATCAGGAAACTGCAATTCTATCTTGAGTTTTCTCAGCTGAGTTTGCATTTTTTTTGGATACTGATTGAATTCTAGCTGCAAGGAAATTGTAGTATGATGTACAATAGAAATCAAGCAAGAAATTGGAAGAAACAGCAAAAGAAAAAGGAAGAAAACAGAAGTGAAGAAAACTCAGAAAAAAACCAGAAAAAAAACTGAAAATTCTGTTTAACTGGGCATGGCTGTTTTGAATTGTTTGAGCACTGATTTGAGCTCGAAATGCAGGGAAATTGCAGTATGATAAGCATTAGTAATCAATCTTCATTATGGAAAAAGAATGGATGAAAAACAGTGAAGAAATTGAGAGAAAAAGGAAAGTATCAATTTGGTTTTGAATGGTTTTTGGATTTGAAAGTTGCCATTGATACTTTGCAAATATGGTTTCATGTGAATTGAATTTTGCTTGCTGATGATTGATTGCTATTTCTTATCTCTTTTGAAACTTAAATGTGAAGGAATTGGGTTTGTTTGAAAGGGAAACAAAAGATAGCATATTTGGTGGAATTTGAGCCAAAATGAGGAAAAGAATGAGAAGTTTGTATCAAGGAGGGAAATTGAAAGAGTTTAGACCAGAATTTTTTCATGGAATTGAAGAATAAACAGAAACAAATGTGTTACAAAAGAAATGAAATAGAAAAGAGGGCAAGAGGTCATTGGTTAGCATTTAAGTATATCCATATCTACCACTACCATGCATTTTCTTTAAAGTTCCTTTTCTTAACCTTGTTCTTTCTAAATTCTTATCTCATTTGTTTCAGTTCATGATTTGCTTATTGTCTTCAATAATCCTTAATAAGTGTGGATTCCAAAACATGAATGCTAGTGGAGAGTAGAAAACAAGCAAGCCTATGGAAGTGCATGAAACTTAAGTTGCTTGAGTGAGCCCTACTTTACTTGATCATGAATTAGAATTAGGGTGAGAGCCACTGATTTATCTACTGAAAACAACCTTGTGAGATTGAGTGTGGTGCATTTATCTTAATTAGTCATGAAGGATGAAACTTGCTAGGTGGTTAACCAAGTACAAGAGTCTAGTTTATGGACTTAAACTTTTGAGATTCTACAACTTTAGATAATTCTCTTTCAATTGTTTTCTAATTATGATTGAGGATGATCTAGGGGGGTACGATAGTAGGAGTTTGTTAGTTTTATTGTTTTGGCTTGAGCGGGACGCACAAGGCTAAGTGTGGGGGAATTTGATAAGCTAGGGTTTTATAGTACTTTGATGATTCATTTTGGAATTTTTGTGAACAATTAAATGCTTAATTGACATAATTGGATTGTATTTGTGATGTGATGTATTTTTGAATGGTTGATTTAATTTCTGTAATTTTGAGGGTAAATGTGGTATTAATTGATTTTAATCTTTGTAGGACTCAAATTGAACCATGATCGAGCTAATTGGGACCGAGTCAAGTATTGAAATTCTTTTGAACCGAACTTCATGATCAAGATTTGAGTTGATTGGGATCGAACCGGAGTCAAATTGGGATCGAATTGGAGCTAAACCGGCTTGATTTGAGCTGAACCGGCGCTGAACCACAAATAAACCCGGTTGTGAAACAGTAGCAGAACCGGCTGATTTCAAATCCCGTTATAATGAGGAGTTTCACTGTAGCGCTGGTGTCGCGAGTACTGTAGCGCTTCGTTCTTCGCTTTCTTTTCCTTCTGTTTCGTAGATCTCGCGCGGCCAACATCATTTTTCTTCTTCCAAATTGATTTCCTGATCCTAGAAGGCAACATCAAGCAAAGTTCAGCATCTGTAAGGAGCGATTTCATCGGGTGAGGGTTTCACCAGAGGAAGTTGTTCCGCCGTGGATCGCAGCTGATTTTCTTCGATCTCAACTGATCGGAGCATTCAAGTTTATTCAGAGGGGTTCTCTGAAGATTCTTGAAGGTTTCTGAGCATTAATTTGCAAGAGATAAGAAGGAATTCAGCTGGCCTTGCAACTTCTTGGATTGGCCCTGTTTCGAATATGGCGAGAGGGTTTCTGAAATATTTCGAATCGGAGCTGATCTGGACAAACCTGAACTGAGATTGAAGGTTATTTGTCTGGGATTTCTGATCCTTGATCAAGCCTTGTGTGACGGCAAGGAGGGAATTGGTTGGAAGGAAAGATCTGAAGCATTTTATTTCTGATTTCTATTTCATGCTTTCTGTTTCTGTAACGCAATTCTGAATTTCTGTTCTGATCAGATTTGTGTCACTGATTCTTGAATTCGATTTACTTGGTTAAGGTTTTTAATATTGTTTGAATTTGATCTGTTTGAATGTTTCCTTAATTTCAATTCTTGCAGATTTCATTGTATCTGATTTCAATTCTCTGAAATTCAAATGTTCCTGTTCCGTATCAACCTTGTATCAGGGTTATAGATAAGATTCTGAACTTGGGTGTTATGAAATTGTATTCAATTAGTTCATGTTGAATTTAGATTAGGTATCTTTGATTCCTAGAAATTGTTCCTTACAATGAAGTGTTGTTTGCAAAAGTTCATGTTTCTGATTTCTTTTCTTCTATTGTTACTATTTTTAGTTGAGTTCATAATGTCTTGTATTAGGGTTTAATCATCAATGTATTTGAGTTTTAATTCCTTACAATCTGAATAAATTGAATCTTACATTTCATAGCTAGAGATGGTATGTTTCAATGCTAGCTAGTATAGGTTTCATTCCTTGAATTTAAATTGATTCACACTTTTAAGTTTGTTTCATATTTTGTTTCAATAGATGAATTTCTAAATTGGTAAATTTTGCATTTTCATTCATTTACTGTTCTTCCGTTTACATTTCGTTGAAAAACACCAAAACCCCCATTTTATATGAAAAACCCAAAAATAGAACGACATCCTAGCTTGATTCATACAATTCTCTACTAATCCTTGGAAAATACGACTCGTGGCCCCTATATTACATTTGTTTTGTGAGCTAAGGGTTTTCGATTATAAATTCTAATTTGAAGCTCATTCGTGACACTCAGTTGTGGGCTTATCAGAATAATATCATATTTTGCGCAAAATTCATCAAATGGACCATTATATTCTCCTCCTCGATCACTTTAAATTATTTTAATTCGTTGATCAAATTGATTCTCAATTTCATTCTTAAATTTTTGAATGCTTCTAAGGCTTCATCTTTTTCTTTCAATAGATACACATAACAGTATCTAGTGCAGTTATCAATAAAAATAATAGTTTTTTTCCCTCTTCTAGTTTGCACAAATTTTAAATCACATATATCACTGTGAATTAACTCTAAAGGGGTTGTACTTCTTTCCACTGAATGGAAAGGTAACTTTGTCATTTTAACTTCAACACATATTTTACATTTATATGTTGGATCAACATTAAATGTTGTCAATAAATTCGAATTCATAAGTCATCGCAAAGTGTTATAATTTACATGTCCAAGTCTAACATATCATAAATTAGAACACTCGACCAAATAAGTAGAATTTATAATTTTATTGTCATTGAAATCACGTTGTACAACCATTACATTTATTTTGAATAGATTATTCTCTATGTACCCTCTGCCTATGAATTGACCATTTTTTGTCAATATATATTTATTGAATTCAAACACTAGCCTAAAACCAGCTTTGACAAGAGCTAACCTAACACTAGATTCTTTCGAATATTAGGAACATGAAGCACATCAATTAGTGTCACTTCTTTGTTTGACGTCATCTTTAGTATCACCTTGCAAAATCTAACAATGTTGGAAGTTGCAGAATTGTCCATGATTAGCTTTCTCCCATTGATAGAGATAAAAGTTGAAAATTCACCCTTGTTAAAGCAATGTGTCTCGTAGCACCAACATTGATCCACCACTACCTTGGATTGTCCACCAAGTTGACTTTAAATACAACGGCAGTCAGGTCCAATTCTGACATATCTATTGGCAGTGACTTATCTTCGGTCACATGCACTTGAGTGACTTTCTTTGGACGTCAATAGTTTTTAGCCTTATGATTCGGTTTGCCACAGTTGTAGCATGTTTCTTGGAATTTTTTTGGCCTTCCCTTGGCTCTGCCCTCTATCAGGATATTTTTTTTTCTTGCCAGTGTTTGATTCCATCAGATTTGCCTTAGCATACATAGACATTTTTATTGATTCTGATTACTTGCAATTATTTCTTCAATCCGCAGTCTTACAATCAAATCCTCAAGTCTCATCTCCTTTCGCTTGTGCTTTAAATAATTTTTGGATTCCCTCTACGAAGGTGGGAATTTCTCGATTATCACGGCAACTTGAAAGGACTCATTCATTGTCATGCCCTCAGCATATAGATTATGTAGGATCAACTACAACTCTTGGACTTGAATTATCACAGTTTTTAAATCAATCATCTTGAAATCTAAGAATCTGTCTATAATGAATCTCTTTAGTCAGGTATCTTCTATTTTATACTTCTTTTTAAGAGATTTTCATAATTCCTTTGCAGTTGTCATTGGAATATACACGTTGTATAGCATGTTGTCCAAGCCATTGAGAATATAGTTTCGATATAAAAAGTCACAATGTCCCCAAATATCATATGCCACCCTCTTCTCTTTATTAGTCTCGCCTTGAGATATCGAGAGGGCATCTTCACGTAGAAACCTCACATGGTTCAATGTGGTTAGGTAAAACATCTTTTGCTGCCACCTCTTGAAATCAGTACCTGCAAACTTCTCTAGTTTCTTGCCATGCGCTTGTGCAACAGGAGCTATCGATGATGAATCCATCAAGATTGCATGGAAATTCATCTTAAACTGTTGGATCTGGTGGTGGTGGTGCAATCTGAGCATGGGCAGAATGACAGTATAACACCGCTTAGGCGAAGTCGAGGTTAGAGTTGGAATCTATCTCTTTAAGATGAATTTGCCCACACACGGTGCTCATGTGGATACGACAATCATCTCCCAAGATACAACGACTTTATCTTACGATAGCAACACTGTAAATCGCAAGACCTCTAACCGAAGAAGCTTCTCGAACTCTCCAAATGCAAGTATGGAATACAATGCTTGCTTTGTTTTGAATTGAATGAATGAAATGAGAATGTGAGAGATCTTATTTATACTTTGTAAAGGGGTAAAACAACCTCTTGGTTCAATCAAATCTCATCCATCCAACTTGAATTGGATGATCTAGATCAACATCCCTTCCCAAGGAACACAATGTCCCTTCATGGGTCCATTTGATTCATCCATTGTTAAATTAATGGATTAGATCAAGTCTCATTTGAAATAGTACTTTGTCTTTTCATTTGGATGCATCTAAATCTTCCATTTTGAATTCAATAATGAGATTGAGTCATCCGAAGAGGCACTTATGCTCTCTCATTTGGATGAATATGATTTATCCATCTTAATCCGACAATCCAAATTAATCCATGTCACCAATCCATGTGATTTCTTATTCACATAATTGGATTCAAAATCAATTTTTCAACACATTATTCACACACTAATTGGATCAAAATCAAATTTCCAACAATCCCCCATATGAATGAAATTAATGCAAGTTGTATGCTAATACCAAAGGAGAGTTCAATTGAAAGATTATTGCATTAGGAGAGGTAGCTTGTAACTTTGAACCTTCCATAATAGAATATCATTGGATTTATTAGGCTGTTAGTGAACGCAATGTCTTAAACTACTCAATCGTGTGTGTAAACCAAGACAATGGTACCACATAATAACTTTTCTCACATCTTTATAGTTCTCACTATTGTGTCTATTTTGGCATGGACAATATCTTGGATTCATAACATTGAAGCAACCTATCTTCATACTTATATAGGTGACCTTCTATCAACAGTATCTTACCATATTCCACTTTTTCAAGTATAGGTGTCATTAAAGTTTACAACTTAACCTTGCTATATGTGGTAGGCATCACTTTTCCATCCTAGGAATGAGAGGGATACCAGTCTAAGTGCTCACATGAACTTTTATAATTTCGTTATCCCATTAAACCAAGATCTTGGGATCTTCAATCAATAAGGTTGGCTTACCACTATGAATGTTCTTGTTTGTATATTTTTAATCTCATTCCTCTTGATGTACACTATATTTGATCTTTACTCAAATCTTTTGTAAACAGATTTGCCAAATTATCTTTCAATTTGACATAATCGACAGAGATAACTCCATTTGAGATCAACCACCTAATTGTATTGTATCTTCGACGAATAGGTTGTGACTTACCATTGTACATGCTATTTTGTGCCTTTGCAATTGTCGATTGATTATGACAATATATCATCACAGCAAGCACTAACTTTTCCCAACATGGGATATCCTCTAAGAAGTTACGTAGTCCATTCAACTTTTGTGGCAACTTTATCTAAGACTATAAACTCAGATTCCATAGTTGAATGAGTTATACATATTTATTTCATGGATTTCCATGATACTGCTCTACCACCAATAATAAATATATATCCACCAATGGATTTAGAGTCTTTTTGTATCAGATATTTAATTTGCATCAAAATACCCTTCTCGTACCATTGTATATCTCGTATGATGTAATCCATACTCATGTATCTTAAATATTTAAGAACCCTTATTAATATCTTCCAATAGTTATCATTTGGATTATTTGTAAATCTACTTAATTTATTGACCACATAGGCAATATACGAACATGTATAGTTAGTGACATACATAAAACTGCCAATTATTCTTAAATATTCCAATTGGAATATAAGTTCACCATGGTTCTTAGCCAAATGCAAGATAAAGTCTATCAGGTTTTTACAGGGGAAAGATCATATGCATTAAATTTCCTTAGAACTGTCTCAATATAATGAGATTGCGAAAGGACAATTCCTTCTAATGTCTTAGTGATCTTAATCCCGAGTATAATGTCCGTTGTATCCATATCTTTCATATCAAAGTTCTTGGTCAACATCTTCTTAGTAGTCATGATTATATCATGATTACTTTCCATGATGAGCATATCGTCTACATATAAGTAAACGATGACAAACAAGTTAAGTGTGCCTTTGATATATATGTATTTGTTGCACTTGTTGCTTTTAAATCCATTTGACATCATAGTTTTGTCAAATTTCTCATGTCACTATTTTGGTACTTGTTTAGCCCATACAGTAACTTTACGAGTCTACAAAGCTTATTTTCTTATCCTATAGTTACAAACCCTTCAGGTTACTCCATATATATTTCTTCTTCTAATTCACCATTTAGAAAGGCTGTTTTCATATTCATTTGATGTATCTCAAGGTTATGTATTGTAATAATAGCAACGAGAACTCGAATGAATGTGATTCTTGTCACTGGTGAATATGTATCAAAGAAGACACAGTCTTCTTTTTGTTTGAATCTCTTTGCCACAAGTCTTGCCTTGTACTTGTCAATAGTTCCATCAACCTTATATTTCTTCTTTAGGATCCATTTACATCCTAAAACCTTGATTCCAGGTGGAATATCCACCAATTCCCAAGCATGATTTTGCATGATGGAATCTATTTCACCATTGATGGCTTCTTTTCAAAAAGGAGCCTTAGGACTTAATAAGACTTCACTTATTGTCTTTGGTTCATTTTCCAACATATAAGCCATGAATTCATGACCAAATGATTTTACAATTGTGGCCTAATAAGCTAGGGTTTTCTAGTACTTTGATGATTCATTTTGGAATTTTTGTGAACAATTAAATGCTTAATTGACATAATTGGATTGTATTTGTGATGTGATGTATTTTTGAATGGTTGATTTAATTTCTGTAATTTTGAGGGTAAATATGGTATTAATTGATTTTAATCTTTGTAGGACTCAAATTGAACCATGATCAAGCTAATTGGGACTAAGTCAAGTAAAATTCTTTTGAACCGAACTTCATAATCAAGATTTGAGTTGATTGGGATCGAACCG